>NC_063178.1:37462959-37576427 GCF_023159225.1 Perognathus longimembris pacificus
CATCTTTCAGTGCCTGGGCCAAACTAGCCAGAACCTGGGTCATACTGTCAGGGTCAATGTTCCCCGTGGACCCGTAGCTCTCTAGAGGGGGAGAATAGATTCCTCCGCTCAAGTGGCCCAACCTGGCAATGACTCTCAGGAGGCTCTGCAAGGTGTCCATGAAGATGTGGTTTCCATAGAAACTGAAGAAGCTGATCTTCGAGCACTGGCTCAGGGTGGGCAAAAAGGCTGAGACGTGGGCATCACTGATGTTGCAGTCCTCCAGGGCCAGGGTCTCCAAGGTGCCAGCCACCTGCTCCAACAGGGCTCTCAGGGGATCAGGACTGAAGCTGTCCATAGACAAATTCCTCAGCCGCAGGTGCTGGAGCTGCATGGTGCAGGGACACTGGGATAGAAACCTCAGGTCAGCTTCCTGAAGGTCACATGTGCTCAGAGACAAGGCCTGCAAAGGTGGCAGACTCCTGAGGATGGCGGGCAGCTTTCCACCAAGGAAGAGGACTTCTTGCATATGCAGCTCCTGAAGACCCTGCAGCTGCCCCAGTTGTGCCCCCAACTGGGAGGAATAAGAGAAATCTGGAGAGCTGGGAGTGTAGAAGTCCCCACGCATATTGCAGAAAGTAAGTTTGCGGAGGTTCTTCATCTGGCTCAGGTAAGGAGCAAAGGTTTGCATGGTTTCTCCATGCCACAGTTCGCTCACCAGCAGTTCCTGGATAGAGTCCAGACTCACAACTGACAGAGCCTTCTGGATTTCAGAGCTGGAGTCACACAGAATTTGCAGGTCCCTCGAGCACAGCCGGACTCGTTCTTTCCTCTCCCGGGCCCAGTGGAGTAGGAAGGCTTGGAGATCATCCTGAGTGCCATCGTCGATGGTCAAGTGGATGGCGATCACCAAGGGCTGCTCTTCAGCCATCTCTGTCCAGGGACTTGCTCTTGGCTTGACAGGCAGGACCTTTGGGTAGGAGATTTGTGCCATGGCAGGGTACCCCAGCGTCCAGATCCCTGGGTGCTCCCCCTGCAGATCGAGCAACTGCAGTTTCCACTGACGGGGGCGCTCCCTTCTGGCCAGTAGCAGATCAAGCCCACCCAGGACAGCCTTGAAGGTTTCTTGGTCTGGTGGCTGTGCCAGGTCCCCAAGGGGGAGGCAGGGGAAGGGCCAGGCCTGCACCATGGCCTTCAGCACCTCTCTGTGGCCCCCAGTGTAGGCCTCCACAAAGAGCGAAGGGATCAGCAGCAGCGGCAGATTGTCCAGGGCAGAGGTGGTCAGGGCATGGTGGCTCAGCAGACTTTTCCCGGCGAGTTGCTGGAGTGAGGGTGGGGTCCCGGCGCTCATCTTGCTGGATGAAATGCGGATCTGGTGTGCAGGGCTCTCTGAATCCCAGAAGGGCCAGGCACTGGCTACAGGCGCACTCCAGGACTCTGCTGCTGTTCTTTGAGCTCTGGGTACCTTTATACCTCAGGCCCCGCCTTCAGGAGTGCTCACTAACCAATCAGAGAGCAGCTACTCTTGGGCTTATTGAGCCACACCCAGTACAACTAGAAAGGGTGTCCCTCTCTGGATGAGGTCAAACCCTGCTTCCTAAACAAAAGTGATAGGATTAAGGGCCGTGTTCCCCACCTGCTCTTTGAAATGTAAATTACATTGAAACAGAAACAATTCCCACCCACCCGTATCCTGAAACCCCTCCAAGCATTCCCATGATGCTGAGCTGCCCTGGGGCGGGGAACGATGCTAGGAGAGGCCCCAGCAACAAAGACTTGGGGATGGTCCATCTCTGTGTGTTTTCTTTCATTTCTTTGTTCCTTCATTCCTCCTTCCCTTTGTATTCCTTTTCCTTTCTTTTCTCCTCTGTTCATTTTCTATTTCTCTTCCTTTGCTTTTCCCTCCTTTCTCCCTTCTTCCCTTCCTTTCTTTGTTCTCCTTTCACTCCTTTCCTTCTTTCCTACAATTTCATCCTTTCTTTTAGTACCTACTTAGTCCCTTACCTGATTGCTAGCCTCCATATCTTCTTCTCTTCTCCACTTCTTTCCTACCTTCCTTCCTCTTTTCTTCCTTCCTACATTCCCACCTTCATCCACTCCTTGTTTCTCTCTGTCTCTCTCTCCCTCTCCTCTCTCTCCCTCTCACTCTCTCTCTCACTCTCTCTCTTTCTCCCAGACTCTCTCTCACTCTCTCTTTTTGTCTCTGTCTTCCTTTCCAGAAGTGTATCTTTGACTTAAGTAGTAGAGTGTGCTCATCGCAAACCTATGCCCAGATTTCAATCCCCAGCGCTGCCACAAATACAAAACCCCAACAATGACACATTTCCAAAGACAACAATGCCTAGACCAAATTTTGGAGAAAATGTAGGGGGGATAGGAATTAATGTCAAATAAGGAAGCACCTCCCATGAGAGCAAGAGAACTATTTCTTCATACCCCATACATTTTGGCGTGGAGGCCTACATCTTTAAGGCACTCATTGTTGAGATTTCATAAAAATGTTATGGGAATCCAGGCAAACTTCATTTGCTCCTCTTGAATCTTAAGATGTATTCACCTCATGTCTACGCAGGTACACCAAAACAAACAATAGGAAGGAAGCAAGGAAGGAAGGATGGAAGGAACGAAGGAATTAAGGAAGGAACATGAGGGAAAGACAGAAACAGACAAATGATGATGGGAAGAGGCAGAGAGTTAAGGTTGAAGAAAGAATGGAAGGAACGGAAAGCAAGGAAGGCGGCAGACTAGAAAAAAAGGAAGAATAGCAGGATCTGAGAAAAAAAGGAAGCAGAGAAAGAAGTGAATATTGGATGGA
The DNA here is from genome assembly GCF_023159225.1 of Perognathus longimembris pacificus. Taxonomy (NCBI): domain Eukaryota; kingdom Metazoa; phylum Chordata; class Mammalia; order Rodentia; family Heteromyidae; genus Perognathus; species Perognathus longimembris. The sequence continues at coordinate 37,465,754 of NC_063178.1, forward strand.
AAGAAGGAAAGACCGGAAGGTCACAGACAGGTAGAGAAGAACCACAGGACCACTCTTGATTTTCAGTCGTTCATTAGAGACGAGAGATCAAGCACTTTCCTGTCCAAGTCAGCTTTAAACTGTTTTGTTTGAAAGTGTTTGCTATCTAGCCTTTCTCTAATTCATTCATTTTCCTTTTAAAAGACCTTTAAAATTATCCTGAAGTCGTTGAACACAGGAAGTACCATTTAACAAAGGGATTTTTGAATATAAAACATCCTGCTCAGTGTTACCCCTTCAACCCAATCCTTCCACTACTATTCTTAGATTTTTTTAATATATTGAAGGAATGCTTCACTGAATTCTCCTCCCTCCTCACCTTCATTCCTCTAGCCCTTTCTTCTTGGTTCCATCCCATACCCTCGGATGTACCCATTTTCTGCTGCTTCTTTTGTTAGGCTTTGTCCCATTTTTTTCCAAACAAATTATACTGTTTGAGGCCTCTATAGAGTTGATTACACTTCAGTTAATTCACTTTTTACTGAAAGGAAAATATCCCAAAAGACCATGCAGACAAAGTCATGTGGAACAAAAGAGTTGATTGAGAGCACAGCAGACGAGGCCAAGTTCCATAAAGGAGTAAGGAAAATGGTCCTGGACTGTCTCCCAGGGGGTACCTTGATACCCTCATGGTGCTAGGGTGGGAGGTGCCCCTGCCCCTCAAGTACCATCATCAAGGGCAGAGTCACTTTGTCAAGGGCAAATCCGATGTCAGTGTTGGGAGACATTCTACAAACTTACATCCCCCTTTGTTGTTGATTATGGGCAACACCAGGCAGGAAGCACAGACGGAGGCCATTTTTTCTGCATGTATTTGCACACTACACCATGTAACTTTATAGATTTATGGACAATAGTTAACCAGCTACATAGAAATCCCACAGAATGAGAGAATATGTTTACCAGCTATACATTAGACAAGGACCTAATATCCAGATGTTAGGTCCTGCTGGGGAGAATAGCCCCGTCCTCTTCTTCCTCACCTACCTGGAGCCAGTAATCACCTCACTGTGAGTCAGCAATGGATTCCAGGCTCTAAGGTCACTTCTTTATCTGCTGGGGTCATTGACTGATCCACCCTGGTCACACCTCGCTCGATAGGTTCCCTGGGCTCTGAGATCACCTCCCTCTGGTCCTGCCGCCAGCCTCTCACTCCTTCCCTTTCCCTTCCCTCTTTCCCTCCTTTTCTTTCCCCTCCCTCTTTTCCTCCTTCCCTCTCCCCCGTCTCTGCACACTTCCATCTTTTGCTGCCTGGAAGTTTGCTCTCCCCTTCAATAAACTCTTTTCTGCCTGAACCCTGTGGTGGTCTCTTTGGCCGAAATTTCCACAGAATATGTTCAGATCTAAGGAGAAGTTTAGCTTCAGAATGTACACCCTAAAAGACACAACACCTAATTAATAATGGACTAATGACATAGAGACCTCTCAACAGAAGAAGTGAAATGAGCAATGGACACATGAAGAAATGCTCAATATCCCTGGGTATAAATCAAAGTATGCTGAGGTTCCACCACATCTCAAGTATAATGGACATGACCAAGAAAACTAACAATAACGCATGCTGGTAAGGATGTGGGGAAATGGGAACTCTGCTAGAGGTAATGTAAACTTGTTCAACCTCTCTGGAAAGCAGTGTGGAGCTTCCACAAAAAACTAAACATGGAGCTCCCCTGTGGCCCAGCCATTCCACACCCAGGCATTGATCCAACAGAACATAAACCATGATGGAATGGGGTCACCATGTTCATGATAGCAGGATTCATGAGGCCGCCTGCACAACTATGCTCATCACAGCAGGATTCACCATAGCCAGCACAGGGAATTATCCCAGGCAGCATTTCAGATACCAAGTCTTTAATTAAAACTTCAGTCAGAATACTTGAGTGTTCTGTAACATTCAAGCCATGGTTCAGGCAGAAATGCTGGAGGAACATTGTTTGATGAGATGTGATTTTGGGAACTGATTCAAACTAATTCCTTATACATAAATCAGGATAAAACAAATGAAAAAAAAAGATATCATTTCAGGGACACATTATTTAATATGGGGATCAGGGTCTCCTAGAGGTTATGGTCTCCTGGGGACCTGGGTCTCCTGGGGTCAGTGTTTACTCGGTGTCGTGATCTCCTAGGGTTGGGATCTCCTTGGGTCAAGGTCTCCTGGTGTCAGGGTCTCCTGGGGTCAGGGTCTCCTGAGGTTCATGGTATCCTGGGGGTTGTGGTCTCCTGGGGGTCAGGGTCTCCTGGGGGCCAGGGTCTGCTGGGGTCAGGGTTTCCTGGGGGTCGGGGTCTCATGGGGGTAGGAATCTCCTGGGGTCAAGGTCTCCTGGGGTCAGAGTCTCCTGGGGTCAGGGACTCCTGTGGGTCATGGTATCCTGTGGGTTGGTGTCTCCTGTGGGTCAGGGTCTCCTAGGAGTCAGGGACTCCTAGAAGTCAAGGTCTCCTGGGGTCAGGGTCCCCTGGGGGTTGGGTCTGGGGATAAGGGTTTCCTGGTGTGAGTGTCTCCTGGGGGTTGGGTTCTCCTGGGAGGGAGGGTCTCCTGGTGGTGAGGTTCTCCTCTGGTCAGGGTTTCCTGGAATCAGGGTCTCCTGAGGGTTGTGGTATCCAGGGGTCAGTCTCCTGCGGTCAGGTTTTCCTGGGGGTCGGGTCTCCTAGGTGTTGGAGTGTCCATGGATTTAGGGTCTCCTGTGGGTCAGGGATGGGGGTCAGGGTCACCACGGGTCAGGGTCTCCTAGGGTCGGGGGTCACTTGGGGATTGAGGACTCCTGGGGGTAAGGATCTCCTGGGACCAAGGTCTCCTGGGCGTCAAGATCTCCTGGGACTCATGGTCTCCTGGGTTGGGGTCTCCATGGGTCAGGGTCAGGGTATACTTGGGTTCAGGGATTGGAATCAGGTTCTCTGGGCGTCATGATCTGGGTCTCAGGGTCTCATGGGGGTCATAGTCTGGGGATCACAATCCACTGGGGTCAAGGTTTCCTGGGGGTTTGGTCTCCTGGTGTTCCGGCTCTCCTGGGGTTGGGGTCTCCTGGAGGTCGGGGTCTCCATGGCTGGAGGGACAGCATTTTCACCAGTTTTGGTGAAGGGTTTCCTTTTGTGGAGCGCAGACCACACCCTCTGTGCTGGATGCCCCAGTGGAGTGGGCACGGTGCTATAGGACTTAGCCCCTGCCCTCACCTTAAGATATGTCGGGGTATGCATACAGTAAGTACAGCACACAATGAAAGTCAGAAGAATTCAAGCTTTATTCCGAGCAAAATAGTGAGAGCTGACTGGCCAGGGACACAGTGCAGACTTGGGAGTATTGTAGAGCTGACTCCATCTTGATTAGGGAAGCATGGTAGGAAATGTTGGGGGAGTAGAGCTCACTCCATCTTGATTATTAGGTCAACCTGAACCCCAAATTCTGCTTCTATGAATGGCTTGCTTAACTTGTTTGTTGCTTGATCTACCTTCACCCCCCCCCCCGCTTTGCATCAACCACCTACATCTGTGTCATGCTTGCTTGTTTGTTTCTTTCTTTCTTCCTCAACTTCTTGTGTCAACCCCCTACATCTGTGCTATGCTTTTATCTTTATAAACCAAATTTGAGGACTGCTTGGGGTCATGGTGGCAGTTCCCAAGTCTGTGCTGTGTCACTGGATGGTCAGTTCGCTTTATGCTTCCCCAGTAAACCCATCTTTTTGCTGAAGGCACTCTGAGTGGTGTATTCTTAGAGGGACAGAAAACCCCTCCCTAGAACTCCATAACATTGGTTCCCTAACTGGGAAGAGTCCTTAACCACCTTTCTTTCGGGGTGGGGGGGAGAGGCCTCTGTGAAGAAAAGAAACAACCAGAGGTGTAGATGTGTGTGTCTGAGGTTGGTCGACCAACTTGTTTTTGTCTCTGTTTCTGTGTCTGTATGGGAAAAGTGCACTGTCTGTGGCCCTGAGACAGAGAGACGCTGGATGCAGGGGCTCTCTAAGGACAGGGTGGTCAAGAGACACCTTGACCCCTTCTGAAGGTCCTCATAGTGTAGGACATGTATGTTAAACTCGTTCCTTGTTCTGTGTATGGTTGTGGCTATCAGTGCCTGTTCTTGATTCTGCTTTTGCTTGCTATTGGGCATGTTTTACAGGAAGACATGGGATAAGCGGCATCCACTGAGGAACTTCCCTAGACATGGTCTTACAATATTTTAAGTATTTGGGGGGGGGGAAGGAGCTAAGTTATCTGTTGATTGTGTTTTCTCAGGGAAATGGACTGCTTTCTGCTAGCTCGCATAGCCCACCCTCAGCACTGGGTGGCCCTGGGTCCTGGAAAAACTTCAACCACAGTTTTAGCCTTGAAATCATGGCCAGTGCTTCCTAAACAGCTGAAGGCCGGAGGAGGAGGAGGAGGAGGAGGAGGAGGAGGAGGAGGAGGAGAAAGAGGAGGAGGAGGAGGAGGAGGAAGTCTTTCCAGGAGACTCGTGTTCCCTTCTCCTCTAGTTATCTATTCAACTGGAAAAAACAGAATCCCTCTTCTCAGAGAAACCTCAGGTATTAAACTTTTTCTGACTCATCGACCCACTTGGGCTGAGGTAACAGAGAAGGAAAGGGAGTTTGAGCCCCGTGAAAGTAGGCCATAGAAGGAAAGCCAAAGTGGCAGTAAAGTAATGTGTAAGTTGCCAAAAGGCCAGGAGAATATCCACAAGCCTTTTTACTTGTTTGTGGACAAAAAGGCTGGGGTAAGAAAAAGCACGCACCCTGGGAAATTCCAGGGCCCTGTGTTGTTTCCACCACACTGACAGCCAGTGTGTCAATGCTGACATGCAATCCAAACATTACATAGAAATCTTCCAGAAGTAAGTCTGTGTCTCTGTCCTGTTTTGTGTTATATGTTTTTCTACATTCTGTGTTTGCCTTAGTCTTGAGTCTCTCGTTGTGTTCAGTCTTATGCCTCTATATGGGAAATCAAAGCCAGCTTTGTGCTGTGTCTCCTTCTGTAATAAGGCAGCTGGGAGTATGCAGGCACCTGAGGACATTGTACTAACATCTAGCTAAAGTTGTGAATTGCCACTGGTTAAAACTGGCCTAAGATGGGCTGGGGATATGGCCTAGTGGCAAGAGTGCTTGCCTCATATACGTGACGCCCTGAGTTCAATTCCCCAGCACCACATATACAAAACAATGGCCAGAAGTGGCGCTGTGGCTCAAGTGGCAGAGTGCTAGCCTTGAGCAAAAAGAAGCCAGTGACAGTGCTCAGGCCCTGAGTCCAAGCCCCAGGACTGGCCAAAAAAAAAATTTTGGCCTAAGGTAGTCAGGCCATCTGGTGGGCTAAGAGATCAGTCTCAGGTAACTGCCCTTCTTCCAACTGAAGGTAAATAAAGGGTCAATTGATATGTAAGATGCTCTAATAAATTAGGATAATGACTAGAGTCAAGTGCTGTCTGTGGGCTGAGTCTTGCTCCAGGTACCCCCTTGCATATATCTTCAGCAGAAAAGTATTTGGTGTTTTGGTTTTTGCTTAAATCCTGATCACCTGCAAATTTAAGATTGGTAAATGACTCTTGCCAGTGCAAATGTATGGCCCAATGTTCATTTTTTTCTCTTTAAGTACTTGTGCATGAGTGAGTATAAACATGTTCAAGATTAAAAACTGTCAGCATGATGTAATAATGGGTGAGTTTCAAATTGGATTTGGACATTACCTAAAGTCTAAAAGGATATTGCATTGTTTTAAAGAGAAACAGTTAAAACGATTTCTGGGGGACTTCTGGGAAGATGGCGGAGGAACAGCAGAGCTCTAGCTGAGCAACCTCCGACTTCATAGTTTTCTCAGTCCATAGAAACTTTTACTCCTAGAAAGACAGCCAGAGTAAGTTCTAACAGTACAGGGAGTCTGGCCAGGAAGGAAAAATCGACTTTGCTCATCTGAAAACACAGATTTGAGCTCCGGGCGGCGTCCCACCGCCATGCCAGTGCCACCGCTGGCACAGCATATGGCACTGGGACCCACACTCTGCACCACAAAAGCACACAGCCTAGACCAGGGAGAAATCCTCCAGATGGCGGCTGAGCATGGACAGGCTTAAATCGCAGAGAAAGCATGAGTACCCCACAAAATATATTCTCACTTGCGCCCAGAGAACAGCTTCTGGAAAGCAGCCCTTCCCCCACCGCCAGAGCAAAGCACCATCTTTGCCACTGGCATAGGGTCAGACCAGATTGGAACTAAACAGGGCCTGGGGAAAGTGAGGACAAAGGAGCCATCTTTGTAAAGGGTAAGAGGGACCGACCAGTGAGAGCCAGCTCTGCCCAGGAGAACACCCCCTGCCCAAGAGGTAGACTCCTTCTGGGCTGCGGCTTAGCCAGAGGTACCCTGCCCTGCCCACCAGAATTTCTAAATTTAAAACAATAGCGGTGAGCAGCTACCAGTGGCATGGAACAGCCTGAATGGAGAACAAACCATTCCCGAGACAGATAAATGGTCCCATCACAAAGGAAGCCCAATTACCAGCATGAAACGGAGCTGAATTCCATAGCCACCTCCAGCAAGGAGGCTGCCCCGCCCAGGAGGGAGGATCCTCCCCCAGGCAAGAAACTTTCAGCCGGGTAAACCAGACCAGAGGCGCCCCACCCTGCTGAGTCCAAAGCCTATTCAAAGCCAGGATTTAAAGGCTGTGGCCCCAGAGCAGACAGATGAGCCACGGTTCCTGAGACTGCTCACATTGCCATCTACAGAGGATGCCCAACGCCTACCTGCAAGCTGTGCAAACCACAGAGACCCAGGATTGCACCAACAGGGGAGAAGGGTCAGAAAAGATCCACCACCTGCAAACTGAAGGCAAGTCAAACCAGTCAATCAGGAAAATAGACTGCAGACCATTGCAAGAAAACCAGAGACTGGGGAAAGACCACCCAAACAAAGAGGACTCCATTTTTTTTTCTTTTCAAACATTTTTTTTTTTTTTGGCCAGTCCTGGGCCTTGGACTCAGGGCCTGAGCACTGTCCCTGGCTTCTTCCCGCTCAAGGCTAGCACTCTGCCACTTGAGCCACAGCGCCGCTTCTGGCCGTTTTTCTGTATATGTGGTGCTGAGGAATCGAACCTAGGGCCTCGTGTATCCGAGGCAGGCACTCTTGCCACTAGGCTATATCCCCAGCCCCTCTTTTCAAACATTTTTTAAACTTAAAAAAAAAATTATTTTCCTTTTTATTTTTTCTTTAAAAATTCTTTTTTCTGTTTTGTGCATCTGTCTTCCAGTATTTTTTCTTTATTTCTCTCTTTGTGTTCTCTTTCTTTAAAAATTACTTTCCTATGAATAACACCTCCACTCTTTTGCGCTAACTCTCCATTGTCTATCATTTTAACCTTTTTCTTTCTACTGATTCTACTCTGATCCACATTTCGACGTCACTGAAACTAAATCAAAATCATCACCACCCTAATACATTTTACTCTATTCATGTTACTACCTCTAACTTACCCATTTGACTTACTGCCAGGACCTCCAGGTTCCATTGACTCCTGGTTATTGGATAGAGGGTATCCCTGCTTAATCTGAATGAATCAAAGGGGTTTATAGAGAAAGCCAGTCCTAAAAGAACTTAATATAAGGACAAGAATTGCTCATAGGGTTATAACAGAAAATAAGTAACTACTGAATACAGGGCCCAGGATCAGTTGTTATATTGAAATTGTATTCTTTAGGACCACCAAATCTAATTTTATAGACAGGTATACAAGGTATCTGTATATAATTGTGAACTTAAAAGATTTACACAACAGTGCTTGGTAAGGGCTGCTAATGGTGCTCACAGGTGCTTGTAGATTGGCATTCCCAATCCAAATGGGCAGAAGAAACCCAAGAAAGATGGAAAACAATGGAGTCTTTTCTCCCACTCAAAATAAGCAGGAAACAGAGCAGTCAATGAAAGACATAGAAGAGAACCCTCAAAATGCTCTACAAAGTCTACTGAAAAACATGTTAAATGAAAAGTTTGAATCAATACAGCAATCCTTCCATAAAGTAAAAGATGATTTCATGTCCTCAACAAATAGAAAGATAAATGAACTTCAAGAGTCAAATGAAAAGATAGCTACCCAGGTAAATGATTTGAGAGACAGCACTCAAAACCAAATTAATGAAGTAAAGAAGTCAATGCAAGACCTAAGAGATGACATGAAAATCATCAGGAAAGACCAGTCAGAAGGAAAAGAGATTTGAAATCTAGTAGCTAGCCTACAGCCCCAACTAATTGAAGCAGAGGATCGAATCTCAGGAGCTGAAGATTCCCCAGATTCTATGGAGAAAGATCAAAAATCAATATAAATTCAGTCCAATCAACAAAACAGATAGCTACAGGAGATTCCATACACGAGCAGGAAGCCCAATTTAAGGATAATAGGTATTGAGGAAAACTTGGAAAAAGTTGTTAAAGGGATAGGTAACATATTTAACAGAATATTAGCTGAGAACTTCCCAAATATCAGGAAGGAAAGGCCCGTACAGATACAAGAAGCATTTGGAACCCCCAACTGACCAGACCAAAGTAGGACATCCCACCGAAACATTGTGATCAAAACAGGATCAGTAGAGTACAAGGAAAGAATCCTTAAAGCTGTTAGGGAGAAGAAAACAATCACATATAAAGGAAAAGCAATCAAAATTACCCCAGACTTCTCAGCAGAGACCATGAAAGCAAGGAGAGCCTGGAATGAGGTATACCAAACACTAAATAAAAATAATTACCAACCAAGAATACTGTACCCAGCCAAACTCTCATTCAAAGCCGAAGGTCAAATAAAAGTCTTCCACAGTAAGGAAAAACTGAAACAATATATCTCCACCAAACCAGCTTTACAGAAAATCCTCAAAGATGTACTATACAGGGAAAATAATCAAGATCCCAATACAAACAAAGAAATGAACCCTAAATAGTAAACATCAGATCAAGAAATGGGAAATGGGAATGCATTCTCTCAGACCACAATGGAATAAAATTGCAACTCAATTCAAACAGCCACCACAGAAAATCCTACAATTCATGGAGAGTAAACAACACACTGCTGAACCATCAGTGGGTCATTGAAGAAATAAAAATGGAAATTCAAATGTTTATGGAATTCAACCAAGTTGAGGACACAAACTACCAGTCCTTTGGGACACAGCAAAGGCAGTACTCAGAGGAAAATTTATATCTCTGAGTGCATACACCAACAAACTGGAGAAACAACAACTCAATAATTTAAGGAAGCACCTTAATTTCCTTTAAAGAGAACAACTAGCCAAACCCCAAGTCAATAGACGGAAGCAAATAATTAAAATCAAATCAGAATTAAATCAATTAGAGATAAAAAGAAAACCATCGAAAGAATCAAGAAAACAAAGAGTTGGTTCTTTGAAAAAATCTACAAGATAGACAGACCTCTGGCAAATGTGACCAAAAAATGAAGGCAGCACACCTGGTTTTATCTCTGGATGCAGAAAAAGCATTCCATAAAATCTAGCACCCATTTATGCTTTTTAGCATAAAAAACTGGGAAAAGTGGGATTCCAGGAAACATTCCTGAATATAATCAAGGCAGTTTATTACAAACCAACAGCAAGCATAACTCTAAATGGTGAAAAGCTAAAGCCATTCCCTTTAAAATCAGGAACAAGGTAGGGATGTCCACTCTCTCCCCAGCTCTTCAACATAGTACTAGAATTCCTAGCCAGAGCAATTAGGCAAGAAGAAAATATAAAGGGGATCCAAATAGGAAAATATGAAGTTAAACTTTCTCACTTCGCAGATGACAAGATCCTACCCCTAAAGAACCCCCTTGACTCTACTCCCAAGCTACTAGAGCTGATCAAAACTTTGGCAAAGTTGCAGGATATAAAATAAACCCTCAAAAACCAATAGCATTTCTATATGCTAATGACCCGATGCCGAGGCTGAAATTAGGAAAGCAACTCCTTTTGCAATAGCCTCAAAAAACATAAAATACCTAGGAATAACCTTAACCAAAGAAGTGAAAGACCTCTATGATGAGAACTTTAAAAAACATGAAAAACAAAATTAAACCAGAACAAAGGAAATGGATAAACCTTCCATTCTTCTGGATTGGGAGGATTAATGTAATCAAAATGGCAATATTGCCCAAAGCTATCTACAAATTCAATGCAATACATTAATATCCCAACACATTTTTTAATGAAATAGAGGGATCAATCTAGAAATTTATATGGAACAATAAAAGTCCCAGAATAGCAAAAACAATCCTAAGCAGAAAGAACAGTGCCAGAGGAATTACAACATCCAACCTCAAACTGTATTATAAAGCTATAGTAATAAAAACAGCTTGGTATTGGCACAAGAACAGGCCTGAAGACCCATGGAACAGAATTGAAGACCCAGAAATGAACCCACAGAACCATGCCTATTTAATCTTTGATAAAGGAGCTAAGAAAATAGGAAGGAATAAAGACAGCCTCTTTAACAAATGGTGCTGGCAAAAATGATTCAACACATGCAACAAACTAAAACTAGATTCTTATATATCACCCTGCACCAAAATCAATTCCAAACGCATCAAACACCTCAAAATTAAAACAGATACCCTGAAAACACTTAAGGAAGGAGTAGGAGAAACACTTGGGCTCCTTGGTATAGGACGGAACTTCCTTAACAAAGACCCAGAAATGCGTCAAATCAAGGAAAGGATGGACAAATGGGACTGCATCAAACTGCAGAGCTTCTGCAGGGCTAAAGACCTAGCTCACAAGATAAACAGAAAGCCCACAGATTGGGAAAAGATCATTACCGGCTATACAACGAACAAAGGCCTCATATCTAAAATACATGCACAACTAAAGAAATTACATTTTTTCAAATCAAAACTGCAAAGATCCAATAACACCCTCAAAAATTGGGCTAAAGACTTAAATGGAGACTTCTCTGATGAGGAAATGAGAATGGCCAAGAGACACATGAAAAAGTGCTTTACATCATTGGCCATAAAAGAAATGCAAATCAAAACAACATTGAGGGGCTGGGGATATAGCCTAGTGGCAAGAGTGCCTGCCTCGGATACACGAGGCCCTAGGTTCGATTCCCCAGCACCACATATACAGAAAACGGCCAGAAGCGGCGCTGTGGCTCAAGTGGCAGAGTGCTAGCCTTGAGCGGGAAGAAGCCAAGGACAGTGCTCAGGCCCTGAGTCCAAGGCCCAGGACTGGCCAAAAAAAAAAAAAAAAAAAAAAAACAAAAAAAAAAAACAACATTGAGATTCCATCTCACCCCAGTAAGAAAGTCTTATATCAAGAAAACTAACAATGACAAATGTTGGAGTAGATGTGGCCAAAAGGGAACCCTACTTCATTGTTGGTGAGACTGTAAACTGGTTCAGCCACTCTGGAAAGCGGTATGGAGATTCCCCAGAAGGCTAAGCATAGAGCTCCCCTATGACCCAGCAGCCCCACTTTTGGGCATCTACCCAAAAGATCACAAACAAGAACACACTAAAGCCACCAGTACAACAATGTTCATCGTAGCACAATTTGTCATAGCTAGAATTTGGAACAAACCCAGATGCCCCTCAGTAGACGAATAGATCAGGAAAATGTGGTACATATACACAATGGAATTTTATGCCTTTATCAGAAAGAATGACATTGCCCCATTCGTAAGGAAATGGAAGGACTTGGAAAATTTCATACTAAGTGAAGTGAGACAGACCCAAAGAAACATGGTCTCTATGGTCTCCCTTATTGGGAATAATTAGTACAGGTTTAAGCAAGTCATAGCAGAGGATCACAATAACCCAATAGCTATACCCTTATGAACACATAAGATGATGCTAAGTGAAATGAACTCGATGTTATGGAAACGACTGTTATATCACAGTTGTAATTACTTTCAACATGTGATGTGAAACCGTAGCTTCTATTGTTGATGATCCTCTTGTATCCCCTTTCTGTGGTTGTACCTGCACTATGTCTGTATCTTATCTGATTACATTGAAAACCGTGTATACAGGTATTAGAACTAGGGAACTGAAGGGGAATACCAAAATCGAGAGACACAGAGAAAAAATGACAAATGATTACAAAAGCAATACTTGCAAAACTGTTTAGTGTAAATCTACTGAACAACTCATCGGGGGAAGGGAAAGGGGGAGAGAGAGGGGATAATGAGGGAGGAGGTAACCAACAGTACAAGAAATGTATCCAATGCCTAAGGTATGAAACTGTAATTGCTCTGTGTATCAGTTTGACAATAAAATTTAAAAAAGAAGTGATACATAATTTATAATATTGAGACATTTAACATGGAAAAAAATCATTGTATGTCAAAGTACCATAGTCAGTGTTACCAGTCATTAGGACAAATGTTCTCCAGAACTTTTTCACAGATGGTTTTAGGCTCTCTGCAAGAGTACGATGGCACAGCTCCTTTGGAAGACTATGGAGCGGGTTCCCATAAAATGTGACATGCCCTTGCCATGGGATAAAGTCCTATTCCATAGAATTTGCTAACATCAAATGAAGTTCTATTATCACAAAAGAGCACATATGTAAATGGTATGTGGACTGAGTGTAGTCTTCTTAAACTCGAAACAAGCCAAGTGCTCCTCCATTGGGGAATAGACAGACTGAGTACATCATAACAGGATGTTGCTCAGTATGGAAGACAGCAAGCCATGGATATGCAAACCACATGGAAAATCTCAAAGGCTTTCTGCTCTGAAAGAAGCATGGTCATAAAACAGCACACTGCACATTTAAAAGTAGAGACAGGAACAAGTTACAGGTCAGGAGTAGGCAGGCTTTGGAAGGGGGGAGGACATCGACAAAGTCCTATTGGAAACTTTCCAAGTCCTTCCATTTCCTTACAAATGGGGCAATGTCATTCTTTCTGATAGAAGCATAGAATTCCATTGGGTATATGTGCCACATTTTCCTGATCCTTCGTCTACTGAGGGGCATCTGGGTTGGCTCCATATTTTAGCAATGACAAATTGTGCTGCAATGACACTGTTGTGCTGGGTGGCATTACTGTGATTTCGTTTGTGGTCTTTTGGATAAATACCCAAAAGTGGGGCTGCTGGGTCATAGGGGAGTTCTATATTTAGCCTTCTGAGGAATCTCCATACTGCTTACCAGAGTGTCTGAACCAGTTTACATTCCCACCAACAATCAAGTAGGGTTCCCTTTTGGCCACATCCCCTCCAACAATTGTTATTGTTAGTTTTCTTGATGTATGACATTCTTACTGGGGTGAGATGGAATCTCAATGTTGTTTTGATTTGCATTTCTTTTATGGCCAGTGATGTAGAACATTTTTTCCTTTGTCTCTTGGCCATTCTCATTTTCTCATCAGAGAAGTCTCTTTGTAAGTCTTTAGCCCACTTGATGAGGGGGCTATTGGTTCTTTGCGGTTTTGTTTTGGAGGAAGGTAATTTTTTTAGTTCTGCATATATTTTAGATATGAGGTCTTTGTCTGTTGAATATCCGGTAAAGATCTTCTCCCAATCTGTGGGCTTTCTGTTTATCTTGGGAGCTATGTCCTTTGCCATGCAGAAGCTCTGCAGTTTGATGCAGTCCCATTTGTCCAACCTTTCTTTGATTTGTAGCCTTTCTGGGTCTTTGTTAAGGAAGTTCCATCCTGCGCCAAGGAGCCCAAGTGTTTCTCCTACTCCTTCCTTTAGTGTTTTCAGGGTGTTGGTTTTGATTTCGAGGTCTTTAATCCATTTGGAATTGATTTTGGTGCAGGGTGATATATAAGGATCTAGTTTTAGTTTGTTGCATGTGTTGAGCCAGTTTTGCCAGCACCACTTGTTAAAGAGGCTATCTTTCTTCCATTCTATTGTTTTAGCTCCTTTATCAAAGATTAAGTAGGCGTAATTCTGTCGGTACATTTCTGGGTCTTCAATTCTGTTCCATTGGTCTTCAGGCGAGTTCCGGTGCCAATACCAAGCTGTTTTTATTACTATAGCTTTATAATACAGCTTGAAGTTGGGTATTGTAATTCCTCCAGCACTGTTCTTTCTGCTTAGGATTGTTTTTGCCATTCTAGGTCTTTTATTGTTCCATATGAATTTCTGGATTGCTTCCTCTACTTCGTTAAAAAATGGTGTTGGGATATTAATTGGTATTGCATTGAATTTGTAGATAGCCTTTGGTAATATTGCCATTTTGATTATATTAATTCTCCCAATCCAGGGGCATGGCAGATTTTTCCATTTCCTTAGTTCTGACGTAATTTCATTTTTCAAGCTTTTAAAGTTCTCATCAAAGAGGTCTTTCACTTCTTTGGTTAAGGTCATTCCTAGGTATTTTATGTTTTGGGGGGCTATTGCAAAAGTAGTTACTTTCCATATTTCAGCCTTGGTCTTCGGGTGGTTAGCATAGAGAAAGGCTATTGATTTTTGAGGGTTTATTTTATATCCTGCAACTTTGCCAAAGTTTTGGATCAGCTCTAGTAGCTTGGGGGTAGAGTCTATGGGATTCTTTAGGTATAGGATCATGTCATCTGCAAAGAGAGAAAGTTTAACTTCATCTTTTCCTACTTGGATCCCCTTTATATTTTCTTCTTGCCTAATTGCTCTGGCTAGGAATTCTAGTACTATGTTGAAGAGCAGGGGAGAGAGTGGACATCCCTGCCTTGTTCCTGATTTTAAAGGGAATGGCTTTAGGTTTTCACCATTTAGAGTTATGCTTGCTGTTGGTTTGTCATAAACTGTCTTGATTATATTCAGGAATGTTCCCTGGAATCCCAGTTTTTCCAGGGCTTTTAGCATAAATTGGGGCCTGATTTTATCAAATGCCTTTTCCGCATCCAGAGATAAAACCATGTGGTTCTTTACCTTGCTCCGGTTGATGTGGTGGATTACATTAATTGACTTGCGTATATTAAACCAACTTTGCATCCCTGGGATGAATCCAGTTTGATCATGGTGTATGATTTTTTTGATGACCTGTTGAAGTCGATTGGCCAGATTTTTGTTGAGAATTTTCGCATCTACGTTCATCAGGGAAATCACTCTGTAGTCCTCTTTCCGAAATGAGTCCCTGTCTGATTTTGGGATGAGGGTTATACTGGCTTCATAGAATGAGTCTGGTAGTGAACGTTCTCTTTCAATTTCATTGTAGGGTTTGAGAAATTTTGGTGTGAGTTCTGTTTTGAAGGTCTTGTAGAATTCTGCAGTGAATCCGTCTGGACCTGGGCTTTTCTTGGATGGGAGATCATTTATTGCCGTTTCTATTTCAATACTGCATATGGGTCTGTTTAGAAGGTTTAAATCTTCATGGTTGAGTTTGGGGATATTAATTTTTTCTAGGAAATTATCCATTACTTCCAAGTTCCCGAATTTGTTGGCATAAAGGTTTGCAAAATAGTCCCTTATTATTTTCTGAATTTCAGTTATTTCTGTGGCGGTGTTACCTGTTTCATCTCTTATCTTGTTTATTTGAGTGTGCTGCCTTCGTTTTTTGGTCAGGTTTGCCAGGGGTCTGACTATCTTGTTGATCTTTTCAAAGAATCACCTCTTTGTATTGTTGATTCTTTCGATGGTTTTTTTCTTCTCTAATTGATTTACTTCTGATGTGATTTTAATTATTTGCTTCCGTCTATTAACTAGGGGTTTGGCTTGCTGTTCTCTCTCCAGAAAATTAAGGCGCTTCCTTAAATTATTGAGTTGCTGTTTCTCCAGTTTGTTGATGTATCTACTCAGAGATATACATTTTCCTCTGAGTATTGCCTTTGCTGTGTCCCAAAGTAGCTGGTACTTTGTGTCCTCAACTTGGTTGAAGTCCATAAACATTTGAATTTCCGTTTTAATTTCTTCAATGACCCACTGATGATTCAGCAATGTGTTGTTTAGTCTCCATGAATTGTAGGATTTTCTGTGGTGTCTGTTTGAGTAGAGCTCTAATTTTATTCCATTGTGTTCTGAGAGAATGCAGGGAATGTTTTTGATACTTCTGAATTTGTACAAATTTTCTTTGTGCCCTAAGATGTGATCTATTTTGGAGAATATTCCATGTGTTGCGGAGAAGAATGTGTATTCTGTTGTTGCTGGGTGGAATATTCTGTAGATGTTGGTTAAGTCTAGTTGGTCTATGCAATTATTTAGTTCTGTGGTTTCTTAGTTCAGTTTTTGGCGTGTTGATCTGTCCAGAGGTGATAGTCGAGTGTTGAAATCCCCAACTCTCAATGTGTTTGGGTCTATGAGTGTTTTTAGAGTCAGTAGTGTTTTTTTGATGAAGTTGGTGCTCCTGCATTTGGTGTGTAGATATTTAGAATGGTTATATCTTCCTGTAGGATAGATCCTTTACTAGAATGTAGTAACCTTCTTTGTGTCTTCTTACCTTTTTAAATTTGAAGTCAATATTGTCTGATACTAGGATTTCAACTTCAGCCTGCTTATGGGGGCCATTTTCTTGATAGATTTGATTCCAGCCTTTCACTTTTGGAAGATGTTTACTTTTGCTGGATAGATGTGTCTCTTGGAGGCAGCAGAAAGATGGATCTTGATTTTTGATCCAACTTATGAGCCTATGTGGTTTGATTGGAGAATTAAGTCCATTAATACTGAGAGTTAGGTTTGAGAAATGATCGTTTGTTCCTTTCATTATCACTATCTTGTTGAAAGCTGTGTCTTCCCATTTCTTGATCTGATGTTTACTATTTAGGGTTCATTTCTCTGTTTGTATTGGGATCTTGATTATTTTCCCTGTATTGTACATTTTTGAGGATTTTCTGTAAAGCTGGTTTGGTGGAGATATATTGTTTCAGTTTTTCCTTACTGTGGTAGACTTTTATTTGACCTTCGGCTATGAATGAGAGTTTGCTGGGTACAGAATTCTTGGTTGGTAGTTATTTTTACTTAGTGTTTGGTATACTTCATTCCAGGCTCTCCTTGCTTTCATGGTCTCTGCTGAGAAGTCTGGAGTAATTCTGATTGGTTTTCCTTTATATGTGATTGTTCACTTCTCCCTGGCAGCTTTAAGGATTCTTTTCTTGGTCTCTATGTCCTGTTCTGGTCTTGTCTGATTGGGGTTCTAAAAGCTTCTTGTATCTGGATTGTCCTATCCTTCTGGATATTTGGGAAGTTCTCTGCCAATATTCTGTTACAGAAATTGCCTATTTCATTAACTTCCTTTTCTAGGTTCTATTCAATACCTATTAGCCTTAAATGAACACATAAGATGATGCTAAGCGAAATAAACTCCAAGTTATGGAAACAAGTGGTATCTCGTTGTTGTTATTTTCAACATGCTATGTGAAATTATGCCATTTTTCTTTTGTCTTTCTTTCCAATGGTTTTATCCCTGATATCACTGTAACTGATTTTAGTACCCTTGACACTGTACATATGTGTATTGGAATAGGGAAGGGAAAGGAAATACCAAAATCGAGGGACAAAAGATAAAAAGACAATCCAATGCAATAGCAATACTTACAAAACTATATGGTATAAACCAACTGTACAATGCATGGGGAGAGAGGGAAACTGGGAGGGGGGGAAATGAGAAAGGAGGTAACAAGGTGGATAAGAAATGTACTCACTGCCTTACATATGAAACTTTAACCCGTCAATACATCACTTTAACAATAAAGAAATGAAAAAAAAAACACAAGTTGTTGCCCAAAATTTTAAAAGAGCTTCCTAATTTGATGACTCTCTTCAAACACAATCACAGCTTTCTTACCTTCAAGTTTCCCTTGCAGTGTTTAATCATGTATCTGCATATTTCACTTGTATCCTCTTAGGCAAATGGAAACCTAGCTCTGCAAAAAATTTCATGAATAGCTGAACATATATAAAAAATGGATATGAATCATCTTTTATCATTGACTGACATTAATCTGCTGAGAAGGCTCTAAATAATTCAACTGTAATTTTCCTGGAACCAAGTTCAATGAGCCATGTTCTCTGTCTTCCCATCTTAATGTCTCATCCTGTCTATTCAAGAACACAGCCAGCAATTGAACCATTTCTTTCCTCCACCATTAATTTCCCCTTTCATTCTGGATCAGATTAATATTGCACATGAAGTATTTTTCCACTAGGAAAAAACCTTCCTTGATTCTTCATCTTAACCTCCAGTGATCACTGCAATTTTTGTCCTCGATTGCAGTTACATTCTTCAGAGAATGAATTCCATTCATTCTCTCAAAACCCCTTCTCAAACAATTTTCTCCTGGATTCATTCACTCAAGAATTACATGTTCTACTTCACTTATGACATAATTCTTCCATCTATCTTGTGTTTTTTCCACCTGATCTTGGCACAAAATCTCTCCCTCTTTCTGGCAATCACTTCCTTATTTGGCTTCCTGGACCATGCATCCCTCCTGGTTTCTTTCCCAGTTTGCTTCATGCAATTGTTTCTTTATTCTTCCTCATCCTTAATACCTTCACAAAGACTTGTTTTCCAGGCACAATATCCCAAATACATGGTGTCATGTACAGTCCTTCTGCTCACAAGTCTCAGTTGCTCATCTCTACACAGACTCTCCCTTGGACACTGACTTGAAGGTCCAACTGCTTTTTTTTTTTGGCCAGTCCTAGGCCTTGGACTCCGTGCCTGAGCACTGTCCCTGGCTTCTTTTTGCTCAAGGCTAGCACTCTGCCACTTGAGCCACAGCGCCACTTCTGGCCATTTTCTGTATATGTGGTGCTGGGGAATTGAACCCAGGGCCTCATGTATATGAGGCAAGCACTCTTGCCACTAGGACATATCCCCAGCCAGCAAACTGCTATTTGACATCTCCACTTGGAGGCTGAAGAGACACTTTGAAAACTGACTCCCCACACCACACCCCATTTCTGCCAACTCAAACCATGCAATCTACTAAAACATCTTGTTGGTTCCTTTCTTCATGTGTCCAGAATCAGACCATTCCTCACCAGTTCCACTCTGTGACTCAAGATACTGTGTTCTCTAGTCAAATAATTGGATGACTCAATAATTGGGAATCACCTGATTTCACAGAAGAACCAGGAATATCTCTTGGGAAGAAGAGTGATTCCCAAAAAGGGAATCAGGTCAATTTATTCTATAGCATGATGACTTCATAGCTTATGAAAGATAACAGTCAAGCCCCCTAGACTCCCCTGTATCTCCTTCCATGAAGGGAATTGGCCTCCTAACTTCTCTGACCTCCACCATCCTTTCCCTTACTTTCCTGGCTGTTTACTATTCTGTGGACACTGGGGTAATGCTGTTTGGGGGGACATTTTACATATTCTTCTCCCTCTTCCAGGATGGTTGTCCTTCCCATGTTTTTATGACTGCTTTCCACCAGTACACCATCTTTCCTCAAATGTCACAAACACATGCAAATTCAAAGTAGATACAGCATTCCATACCTTAGCACTCACTTGAGTTTGGCTGATTTCATTTAGTATGAATTTTTCCAAGTCTTTCCATGTCCTTACCAATGGAGCAATACCATTCATTCTGCTAGAATCGTAGAATTACACTATGCATATATCAGCTTTCCTGCTAGTGCATTCCATTAGACAAACCCAGCTGAAAACCAGTGAGTGTTCATTGGTCATGATTCACAAGGGACAATCTGGCAGGATACCTTTTAGAGGAAACATGATGGACCACTGTCGGGAGCCAAGCTAGCAGCTAAGCTCATCCTGACCTCTGGCTGTGCCGATGTCGCCAGACATCGGGAGCCAAAACCTGCAGCTAGGTTCGTTATCACCTCTGGCTGTGCTGTTACCGCCCGGATATGCTAAAGGCAAGGACATTTGTTCACAGCCACTGTCCGGAATTGCTTTGTTACCTTGTGTTTACTGTAATCAAATGTTGTAAACTTCAAAGCCTCTTTGTGTTCTGGAATTTTAACAACCCTGTGCTATTCCCTGGTTCCAAAACTGCATATAAGCTGGAAATTAAGAATAAACTGTTGCTGCAGTCTTGAGGTTCAACCTCACGGCTGCAGACCTCCCGTACCCCATCTTTGTCTCTTGTCTTTTTTCTCTTGCCTTATTTTTCCTTTTCCGTATCCCTGCCGCCCCTCAGTCAGGATTCTTGTCCCCCTGCCGGCTGGCCCGGCAGGGACCACAAATCCAGAAGGCATTCGGAATGCACAGAATACTCACAAACTAATCAGTAAAGCAGAATGGGAAGCAACTTTGCATTTTCTTCATCTGAATGGATTGTAAATAATTCTCTCCTAATGAAGAGAACCTGAGGGAACAGACCTTGAGGTGGGATAGAGTGTTCTGTCTTTAATTATTCTCATCAGTTTCTAGCCAATGACTGTGTCAGGACAGAGTGTGTCTTTCATCAGGAACATGTGTTCTGAAAGGTATTCTCAGTGGCTTATCTATGTGCATGACGTAGAACAGCTAAAGACATGAATTGGCATTGGAGATGGGTACTGCACTTGAAGAGAAGGCTGAGGAGGGTCATGTCTTCACTGAGTTCTCCTGGGTCTCCTAGGTCAAAGTGTGGGCTAACATTGGGCTTTAGCTTTTCCATCTCTCCAGACAGAATCAGCCTCCATAAGGCAGAAAGTCCCAGCCTCTGTTTGCAGTGTAGTCACAGCCATCTGAAACCCGGGTCTCAAGCAGTCTGTGGCTTTGATCATGGGTGGTAACTGCACCTCACACTACCCTGATTGAGTTTTTTTTGTTTGTTTGTTTGTTTTGGCCAGTCCTGGGCCTTGGACTCAGGGCCTGAGCACTGTCCCTGGCTTCTTCCCGCTCAAGGCTAGCACTCTGCCTCTTGAGCCACAGCGCCGCTTCTGGCCATTTTTTCTGTATATGTGGTGCTGTGGAATCGAACCTAGGGCCTCGTGTATCCGAGGCAGGCACTCTTGCCACTAGGCTATATCCCCAGCCCCCCTGATTGAGTTTTAAGATAGATGTTTCTGATCCCACGAGATAGTAGTATGCTACCTTAAACTACATCCTACATCAACTTAAATGGACATATTAAACCAAGATGTAGCCTTTTCCCCCACATTACATTTCCTTTACCAAATGGTTTTGAAGAATTTCTATTGACCTACAATTATTAGATGCTAATTAAAAAACTTCACGGAGGCAATAGCCATTTAAACAAAAAGATCAAGATTTAAGTGGCCATTTGTAAGGACATCTTTTGAAATCAACAACTAAGGATACATGTCATCAACACTTGGGAACTTTGTGGGTTTTTTTTCCTGAATCTTATAAAAATCATAGTAATGTGAAAAGTAGAGTGATTGGTAACAGCTTTCGCATGTTCACGTTTTTCTCTCACTAAGTATTGAACAGATTTTTAAGTGTTGTTCCTTCATTACTTGGAATCTTGTGAATGTGTGTGTGGAAGAGAATAAACTGCGAGATATGAGTAAGCTATAGGTGTGTCCAGGCCTCATTTCCCATCTTTAAAAAGAGCATAATAACACGACCACTGGGTATACTGCACTGCCGCGTGTGAATGGCAGGGTTGAAGATCTGAAATGCTTAGACTAATCCCTGAAATGGGATAAGCTATGTATAAGTAAATGGTTCATCATTCACTCTTTTGATCTCTTATCATTCTCCCATTCCAGTTTCCCACTGATTCTGCTAAAATTTTTCAAATTTAGCAATCGATGTTGAGAGAAGCACAGTACTTTTATAACAATACTTAAAATCCTGGTATATAACTTGCTTTACTTTTAGACAATTTCATTACAATTGACTTCCAAATAACTTAGGGGATGCAATCACTAAAAGAATGTCCTCCATCCCACAAGCAGAAAGAGAACGACACTCTAGTTCCTGAAATCTGTAGAGTTCCAACATGAATCAGTGGCTGGCTCTGAATGTGTGAAGAAAGTCAGACCTTGAGGTGAGGAGATAGTCCTGAATTGTGCAGGTGGGCCAAATATCTAAGGGGACCAATTTTCCCAGCTGTTTTCAGAAGGAGACTGTACTGGGATAGTCAAAGAGTTGTAGCCCCACTTGCTTTGAAGGTGGAGAAAGGCGGCCCTGAGTCCAGGGATGTGGCTAGTCTCTAGATGACTAAGAGGCAAGAAAACAATATTTTCTCCAGAGCCTGCAGAGATGCCATGGTTTCAGTTCACTGAGTCCCTGGAGAGCGTTTGAAGCATAACTCAAACATACTAAGTATTTTATTACTTTAATCTACCACATTTGTGATTATTTTTGTACCATCCAAAACAAAACACAACGAACCTCATATCATTAGTTTATCCAGATATTTTCACCTCATATTATGTTTTCAGCAGCACTTGTACAGTTCTATTAATTGATGTTTATTAGATGTCTGTATGATCTTTTTAGAAATAAGGGTATCCTATCCAAATTTCAACTATCCTTTAAATGGGACAAAGAGACAACTATGGACTAACTGAAAGGGGAGGGGCTTTGGAGTTTGTGACATCTGGACTTAAGTTTGCCAGATGCACAAATTAGTTAGATTTTTTTTTACCACAAGCTATTCCATGTAATAATTGCAATGTGCACATCGATATAGTTAGATTCATTATTTTTCTGAAATTCACATTTAATTGATTGACTTGTGTTTTATCTGGCCATTTTACCTGGACAGAGTCCTAGCTGTCACACATAAAAGGGAGACCTAAACAAGTGGATCTAAACTTGTTAAGAGTTGAGGAATGTCCTGTGAAGCCTTTGCAAATATCATCACTCAACCTCAGTGATTTAATGATAAATCATTTTCTCCAAGAGTAGGATAGAGGAATGAGTATGCTCCAGATATCTAAGGTAACACCCCATGTGAAAGTAGTGATCAAAAGAGTAATTCTCTAACTACACTGTATGTCAACAGCACCCAGGAAATCTGTTATTATGCAGACTCTTGGTTTCATCCCAAGAGATTGTGAGTCAGTACCATAGGAAGAGAATTCAAGGATGTTTTTCATAAGCATTTTAAGTGATTTGCATGAAGAATCTGTGACTCACACCTTTAGATTCCTGTACGTGAGAGCTCTAGGACCTGTGTTAGTGCTGAACAAAACTCAATACTTTCTTAGCCACACCTGCTGTAAAAGTTCACTTAACATAATTTCCAAAAGTAAAGTCATCTGAGTTTATCTCTTCTTCATCGAGCTCCATCATGTCCTTGAAGGTTTCCTTTAATTTATTTTTAGTTGTTGTGCATCCCACTCTCACCTCTGTCTCCCCATAGGAAGAAGGACCTTTCTGTACAATGCCAAGTGAAACATCATTTTCAATTGCTCCTCTTCTCATGCCTTCCTGATGTTTTCTGAGTTTTGTGTTTACTCACTGGTGAAAGGAAATAAGGATAATTTTTTTCTGTGTAATTATCCTGATGAGCTGAAAGCTTGGTATATTTGTTTCCATTGTCCAATATAATATCATGTCTCCATATCTTTTTCTCATTTGATCTCTGAAATTTCACAGAAAATATTCATAACCAAGGCAGACACACTCAGCTTTGTGTTTCTTTGAGACTTGGCCCAATGAGCTTTGTATAACACAGCCTATCACTACTTGTGACAAGACAGGTGCAGATCCTCTGTCCAAAACTTTGTGCCCCCCACACCACCTCACCACAGGCCCTCTCTCCCTGGAGGCTCTTTGTGGAGCAGCTTTCATGACCTATTGGCATTCTCTGAATGACTGTCGCCTTGTAGAAAACACTGAGCAGGAAGAAAGACTTTGTCCTCCTCTTCCTTGATTCTTGGCACACGTTCTTTCATGATTTCTGCTTGGAAGGACATGAGTTCTAGTTAGCAGCCATCAGGCCTCCTATTCCAGGGCCACCTGGGGCTTGCCTGAATGGCCTGGGCCCACTGGGTTTGAGAGTCAGGAAATTGCTGGCTGCAAGGTCAACCAAGCCAGTTGTGGTAAAATAGCTCACATTGTTCACACTATGGGGAATAATGTCCACAAATAACCTAATGTTTCATGGAAGAACAATAGCAGCACAAATTACCCAATCCCCCAGCCTCTCCACCACCCCCCCACCCCCCCCCCCGCAACAGGGCTTCCCATGGTGTGAGAAGACTAAAGTGTTTCAATGGATGCAAGGAGTAAGTAACCAGTGGAACTCTTTAATACACTCTTTAAAATGTGGCTTCCACTTCCCCATCAGCTCGGGCGGATGTGCTCTGAGCATGGACAAGGCAGAGGCTTTGGATTTACAAAAACAAGAGTGTTGCTTGTTAGGTGTGAGACTGTAGTGTATTAACCACCTTGGAGTTCTATACTCAGGATGCACTGTAGTGGGAGTGACACAGTGTCTTTGGTGTGTAACCAAGAACTGTGAAATCCTGAGGTGTGCATTTCTGTTGCTCATTGTGAGGAAACACCATGGTTCTCCAGACTCTGTCAGTATGACCTCATACCTCACTACATGTCTATAGGAATGGAAAACATTTTACGGGAGAAACTGACTCTGATCAATTTTGGCACAGGCTCTGAGAATATACCCAACAACTATGGTTCACTTCCAATGAACCTCTGGTTTAGTCATTTCTGCAAGAACTGGAAATGTGTCGGCCAGTATTCATGCAATCTGAGAGGTGGCTTCCTTGTCACTAAAACAGGGCCCTGCAAAGAGAATGGTTCTCAACAGTTATGCGGGAGTGGCGGAGGCTATTGTTAGTTTTGCTGTGAATGGGATGGTGGAGGTATTTAGAGGAGAGGTACTGATCCAGACCCCGGAGGAGATGAATCTTGGGACAGGGAATGATAGGAGGACAGGCAGCTGGGCCCACATTGAAATGTGGCTTATCCCTTGGGTTGGGGATTTACTTCAATTCCACATTTTAATGACAGCAAATAAGTAATGTGGACCTCTCCAGATGGCTGCTATAAAGTGTGTGACATTTTCATTACTCATTAAGGTTTTCTCCAAACCTTTCTATTGTAGAAATTTTATGGGCTGATCGTGAACAGAGATAGGATTCTTGGACAGGGCATGACCTATATTGGTAATAAAATAGGCTAATCTCAGTTTTCTTCTTTCTGGAATAATAATGTGATTGAGACATTCTATCTTTTAATATCTATTAATATTAAGTGGGATTGGCTGTACAAACTGTCTTGTAAAGGAGAGAGAATACTAGGGTTTTTATTTGTTGCATTATTTACTGTTTCATATTATCTCATTCCTATTTTTCTTGTCTTATGTCCTTGTATCTAGAGATAAGAATTCAAACACTGGGGTGAAGAGGATGATAGCTACAATTTTCAGTGACCATCTGAATGTCTTGTTGAACCAGAAGGTATGTCTAGTCAGAATCTGGTCTCAATAAATGATTTCACTGTGACTCATCAAGTAATTCTCAGTGAAAACAGGAGAAACTTCATCAAAAGCATCAGGGACCTGTCCACAATTCCTGTCACTTTCAGCTGAGAAAGCTCAGGTAAAGTAAGCCAGAGAAGTAATAGCCAAATGTCAGAGCAAGCGTATCAGTCATCCAATCCTTGCATTACACTGACTTTCTTATGCAAGGCTGGACGCAAGGTTCACAAAGGGGCCCATGGCAGTCACCCTTTCTTAATGTGGCCATTCTCAGAAACTATAACAAGTAGAGATAGTAAGATGTCACCTCATTCTTTTAATCAGGTCTGTGTGAATCTCTTCAAGGAGTAACACAATCTAACCATCCTTTTGAATAACACCTGTTTAAGTCCTTAGCTCAATGATCAGCATTGGTTAGCATGTAGCAAAGGTGAACTACTGCTGTCATGTGACATTTGACAGATTAAAAAGCTCATAAACAATGCACAAGAACAAGACCTAAATGCAAAGAAGTTCATTAGTTCAACTACCTCTTACTAAGTGGCCAGTTCAAGATAATGGCAAAATAATTTCACACACAGTTTTGTAAGGTCGTATGTTTGTAGAAAGAATAAGTAAGAAAAGAAAAGAAACATTACAGATTATACTTTCTACTGAAATGGATAGACAAAAGAAACAGATTATTTCAGACAGAGATGAGATATATGAAGACACAAACATCAGAATAAAATGATAAGGAGATCATGTTGGGGAAATTTGTTTCAGAAGTGATTGACAAAGTAGGTCTCTGAAGATATGAGAGTCCCAAAATTATGCAAAGTGAAAGTTCCATAGAAGCCAGTATCTTGAGGTTTCACAGAACAAGAAAGAAAGAAAGAAAGAAAGAAAGAAAGAAAGAAAGAAAGAAAGAAAGAAAGAAAGAAAGAAAGAAAGAAAGAAAGAAAGAAAGAAAGAAAGAAAGAAAGAAAGAAAGAAAGAAAGAAAGAAAGAAAGAAAGAAAGAAAGAAGGAAGGAGGGAAGGAAGAAAGAAAGAAAGAAAGAAAGAAAGAGAAAAAGAAAGAGAGAGAAAGAGAAAGAAAGAGAAGAAAGAAAGAAGAAAGAAAGAGAGAGAAAGAAAGGAAGGAAGGAAGGAAGGAAGGAAGGAAGGAGAAAGAAAGAAAGAAAGAAGAAAGGAAGGAAGGAAGAAAAAGAAAGAAAGGAAGGAAGGAAAGAAGGAAGGAGAGAAAGAAAAAGAAAAACAAGGCTCTTGAGGCTGAAATGTTCTAGAAGTAATAAAGGGACAATATAACTGAAGATGAATGAGGAATGTTTGAAGAAAAATAATACCATCAAACAAGATAGGCTAAGGAATGGTTGAAATGGATGAAAGAGTTAGTATAATTTGTGACAATACTAAGAACTATTGGAAGTTTGTACCATGGAGTGAAATGGTATGATTTATGCTGGTGAGAGATTATTGTGTTTGTGGGGTGAGGATGTAATGTTGAAGTGTCACCAACCAGGATCTTCAGGGATGGAAATGTTTGCACAGTTCTGGAAGCAGATCTGACTTTATGCTGCTAGGGACTTCTGCCTCAGCAGTAGGTGGCTCTCTTCTCCCTAAGTCTTTACATGGCCTTTCTTTTGTGTGCCTTTGAGTCTACACATACTTTCTCTACAGGCACTATTTCTTTTAAGGAGCACACTGGAGAACTCAATTTTGTTACTTCGATGATCACTTTATCTCCAAATACAGCTACATTCAGAAATAGTAGGAGGTTATCCTTGTAATATGTGTTGCAGGGACAGAATTCAACCTACAACAGTTGTACCAGCTCCTGTAGCGAGAATATTTATGTGTAAGAGGCACTGGTCAGAAGGATATTTTAACAATGTAAGTGTTCTTAAGATCTTGAATGAGGTAGGAGCAAACAGAAAGGTGGTTAAAAGTGGTCATATTGGTCCTGAATTGTGAAGATTTAATTGATATAACATACTCATAGATTGTCAGTGCAACACAAGGAAAATAGAAGAATAGTTGAGTGCCTGGTGTGACAATTTACTGACATGAGGAGGAGTAGGAGAAGAATTTTGAAACACAAAGGTTTTGAATTTTCGGT
Organism: Perognathus longimembris pacificus; assembly: GCF_023159225.1. Classification (NCBI taxonomy): domain Eukaryota; kingdom Metazoa; phylum Chordata; class Mammalia; order Rodentia; family Heteromyidae; genus Perognathus; species Perognathus longimembris. The sequence goes on from NC_063178.1 coordinate 37,493,094, forward strand.
TTAGACATGGTAAGTGTGATATGATTATTAGAGGCCAATGGGAGATATTAACTTGGAAATCAACAGAAAATTTCAGCATTCATGTTGCTGTAAGTCACTTACAAACTATGTCTGCGAGGCTCTGGACTTGGATACAGACTCCAAGAAGAAAACCTAGATAGAAAGAGGGGATGGCCACAACTCTGCAAAATCTTTCAAGGAGAAACAAGAAAGAAAAGAAGAAAAAGGAACATGCAGAGATGACAGAGATGATGGAGGAAAGGAGAGGGCAGGCGACCTTGATGCCAAGTGAGGAAAATTTTTAAAAAGCATTGCAAGTGTATAATACTGAAAAGCTGCTGACATTGTAATTCCAAAGAGAGCTGGTGACTTGACCTTTGAAACTGGCATGATGGAGATTGTTAGCGACTTTTAAAGATCGGCTTCAACAACAGTAGGAGTGAGGGAAAAAAGAGAGGCTGGCAAATGAGAAAATGAATTAAGCGAATAAATTTGTTGAAGACCTTTGCTACCAAACAAAGCAGAGGAATGGGGCAGCCATTGGAAAAAGTTATAAAAGGCAAAACAAAAAAAAGTTTAGGGAGTACTTTGCATTTGAAGGTGAAAGATACTAGAATGTGTTAATAACATTAATTACAAATTAATCACATTGAAGCTAGGGAGTGACAACTTCAGAGGAAAACCTTAACTAAGAATTCAAATGGAAGCTAAGGGACAAAGATTCGTTTCTGATCAGATGAAGGACAGCTCAGATCATGATGAAGGTACTGGATATGAGATGTATATGAAATTCATGTACAACTTCATACAGGCTGAAACTTAACCACATTTATAGATGAGAATACATATCTGTGTATTTTTAAAATTTGCTTTCATTATCTAAGTATAAATAGAATACCCCAAAGTTCTCAAGCTCAGTGCACAGAACTCATAAGTAACTAATATTGGAAACTTGTACAACCCAAGAATTAGTTCTTAGAAGGTATTGACCACCCTTTGCTATACTAAAATTTTGCATGAGTTCTTTTCTTTGGCAGGTACACTTTGTATTTTAGCCATAATTTGTAGGATTTTATTTTGAAGGTAAAATGGATGCTTACTCTTGCCAGCCATTATTTGGAGACTGTAACCACAGCTCCAATAAGACCAGGGTAAATGGCTGGCCTTAGTGAAGTATGAACATCCCAGTGTAAAGAAAACAATAAAGAGAAGGCCATGAGATAAAGGCTTTGAGACCTGTCCTTTCCTGAAACCCAGTTGTTGGGAAATTTACTTGGTAATGAATGTGAATATTCTTTTGACAAAACCCAATGCTTTGGGGAAGGGGAAGACTAATGTGTAGATACAGCTCAATCTCCATAATCCATATGATTTAGACTTTCTGAGATCCTGTCTCTCCCTAAGTGAATTTCCACAAGCAAGCGACAGGAGGAGGTGCCTACAAATGAACAACGTCCCAAAGTAGAAGTTTGGGTTGAACCTAGTGTTCAGTCAAAGTCTATGTTTATATTAATTCAGTATAATTTGAGCCATGGGCAATTGGGTTAAGAAACCACTTCAGAAGGTACTTACTGATTGGTAGCTTCAAGATACTCTGAGTGGTATGTTAATTAGTAAAGCATTCCTATCTTCCAAGATTTTATCACATTCAGGCAATAAGGTGATAATGTGTGAATAACCATATATACTGTAGCCACACTGAGGCTCTGGTACAGATAATGCTATTGTTGCACTTGCCTGGGTGGCAGATGGTAGAGATTTTGAGTCATCTCTAACACAGGCTGTAGGAGAGAGACTGCATTATTTCTGCTGTCAGTGAATTAAACAAAGGATATTTTGGGAATCAAAGTTCCTATTAATGAGTCTACAGTGATATATATGAGATAAGGGTCGCTTTACCCTTATACAAATAATGTTAACTGGACCTCCCACTTCTGGAGTTTCTCTCTAGAAAGAATCAATTGCACAGTCTTCCTTAAGTTTTCAAGTATACTTGCCCTGTCTCCCTTATACAATTTCCTTTCTTTTAATTATTTAATAGATAAAAAATATATTATAAAGGATCTCAGAAACACACACATTAGGTCATTCAACATTTTCTTGTGCTGAGGTATAGTGGTGTGTAAGAGAAGAGAAAGGTGACCCTTTCCTCTTTGTTGTCATATACTAAAGGAAGAGGTGAATTTCCTAAAAAACAAAACCTAAAATCCATATACTTAAACAAATATGGCAGAACGTATGTCCAAAAAGAAACATACTCTTTAATCTGACTTAGGTAAGTATAACCACTCTGCAAATCAAATGAATAAGACAAATCTTCCCAGACCCCAACTCAATCTTTAATTTCTGGTTATATCATTGGCCAGGACTGTGCAACATATCCATTCTTAAAGCAATCACTTACAGGATGATAAGATCAACAGGACTAGGATCATGGAATTCACTCCCAGAGGCTGAATGTAGACGCTCTTTGCTCTGAAACAGAAGATAACCCTTAGGAGATACAAATCAGGAGAGTCTTTTTCAAAATGAGAACAAAAATGGTATGAACTAGTATGAATGATGAAATACAAAGAATACTACATCTGTTGAGGTAGTAATTCATAGACTTTTTTTTTCACAAACCATTACAGAAATGTACTCATTACCTTACTTATGTAACTGTAACCTCTCTGTTCATCAGCTTACAATAGATAATAAAAAATAGATAAATGAAAGAGGAATGGAACTAACTTAAAAAAAACTATTATGAGTTGAGCAAACAATAAAATGAAAGCTCCACCAAAGCAGGAAATATTTTCTGTCTTTTTTTCCCTGTAGCATCGGAGAGAATAACACTAACTCTTGTTTCATTAGTTCTTTCTCTTCTGGTTTGCCTAGTGAGTTTCCAAGGGGACTTCCTATTCATTGAAACAAGGAAGGAGGGAAAGGAGAAGTTTAACAAAGCTGTCTTGATTTTGAAAAGAAGGCTCTCAAAATTTTAAGGAGAAGCCAGGGAAGTGTAAATGAAACTATAAGGCAATAGCTGCCTCCAAACCATAATGCAATGCAGACTTTGGCCTTAATTATCTCAACCACCCATCTGATATAAATAAAAAAAAGTGAAGAGGCAAAGCAAAGTCCTTGGTGAGAATGAAAATCTAGTTAGGGAGTTCCCCAGGCAAGTTATATCCTTTTGAGCCAGGACACATATCATCCACAACTACCTAACAGAACTCTTAATTTATCCTGATGGTTGCTCATTTATTTCCTCTTCTCTGAACAGCCTGGGAAATGCACAAGACCTCCTGTATAAGGAAACAATTACCAAGTGGGCCACTTTCAACAGTATTTGCCTTGGCTAGTCAGCTCTGTGCCATTTGTGTACGTAGTGCAGAATTAAATAATTCATCAACTTGAGAGCTTTTACTGCACATTTTCACAATGTGTGAGACAATCTGTGAGACATTGAACTAGGCCAGAGGATAAAGGGGTGAACATAGATACCTGCTTCTTGCCCTTCTGAAGCGAGAACACAGCACAAAGTGAAGGAGCTTGGGGAGTACCTTCTGGTAAAGGTTAGGGCAGAGCAACCAGGAAGCTAGCCAAGGCAAAAAGGGTGGAGGCATGAGTCAGGCAGGCAGAGCCCTGGCATTTCAGCTCAGAAAGGGGAAAGGGAGTCTTCACACATGTACTCTGAATCTGTATTCAGAGCTAGGAAACTCAAATTCACTCATTCATTCATAGTTTCTCTGAGGCTGAGAGAAACCTAAGTTATTCTTTTGGTTTATATGTGGTAGTAGGGCTTGAACTGTGGATCTGGGGCTTGCTAGACAAGTCCTCTGACATTTGAGCCACTCATTCAGCTCCAACAATTTTGTTTTGATGCTTCTGATATGCAAACTCTGAAACAAGTGTTTAAAACTACTGCTATGTAAGAATGACTCCTTTTGCATAAGAATATGTTACTAGGATAATACCGTTACATGAGGTTTGTGAGACTAGTTTCTTAGGTCACTATAGCAGAAGTGAGAAAATACTGTTAGGTCTTCCCAGGAGAACAGCCTTTCCCCCTTTCCTGTTCATGAAGGACAGCAAGTAGCCTTACTGGAGATCACCTGCCTGAAAGCAGTAATCACGACTGCCAGTCACCTGACTGTGAGTCAGCCAAGGACCTCACCTCAGGCTCAGAGGTCACTTTCTTATCTGCTGAGGTCACTTCCTGAACTGCTCCAGTCATGCCTCTGAGATCACTTCCATATTGGCTGTGGTCCTACCCCCCACATTTCCAAAATGATCCCACTCAACACAAATTCCTCTCCTTTGTCTTTCCCTTCTCTCTCCCCATACCTCCATCTTGCACAGGTTGGCAGTTTGCTCTCCAGCCCCCTCTCCCCACATAAACTCTTTTCTGCCTGAACCACATGGCAATCTCTTTTAGCCAAACCTTACTGATAAATCATAGCTTTACATTTTCATGAGACCCATTTTCCCCTAACTCTGTATCTTTATGTTATTGCTTATATAACTTAATTCACAGGATACAATGAAGGCCAAATTTGAGGAAATTGCTCATCGTAAGGTGGAAACTTAAACGGTCTGGCTGGTAGATCCCAATGCATTCATTAATAACAAGTACTTATTGTTAGGTCCGCCTGGGAGAAAAGCTCCCTTCATGAAGGACAGCATCTGTAGCATTACTGGAGATCACTTGCCCCAAACTAGTAATCAACTGTAACTGTCAATCGCTTGACTGTCACTCACCTGACTGTGAGTGAACAAAAGGACCCAGGCTCTGAGTTCACTTTATGCTCGGAGGCCACTTCCTCATTCACCCAGATCATGCCTCTTTCTGGAAATGAGAGGTCCCCCAGGCTCTGAGATCATTTCCACCTTTACTGTGGCCACAACTCCTCCTCACCCTCCACTATGCAATTTCTCTCCACCATAAGTTCTCTGTCTGCACATCTACATCTGGTGCATGCTGGAGGTTTGGATCTTGTAATAAACTCTCTTCTGCCTGACTAGGTAGAGGTTTCCTTCCAACAACCCTTACTTTATTTATGAGGGGAAGAATTCAAAAGGCTGGATATGGAGACAATGATGGGAAAAATATAGTCACCTCTACCTCAGTGGACCTGGAAGTTCAAGATGGTAGACAAATGCTAAATAAATGTAAATAATACGTGAAAAGCTTGAAGGGGTCACAGTCGCTGTAGAACTCAATTTCTATATTCACAAAGAAAAAGAGGTGAGAAAAAGGTACTCTGCAACCAACCAAGTGCAGCATTTTATCAGTAAATGGAGACAAATCTTCTCAAAGCAAAGTTGATGCACAGACAATGATGACATGAAGCATCATAGAGAGGGAGAATGCTAGGGAACACTTGATGGAGCCAGGATCCTCTATTATAGCCCAAGAAGTTCAGTGAAGGGAGTCAGTCAAGAGACACGGTAGAAATCTCCACCAACATCCTATTCAGAGTGCTGTAGGAGCCAGAGTAACTTTAATGTCATTCTTTGCACCACCTAATACCATGGATGAGAAAATCGCAGGAAAGCTGAGCAGAGGTTAACAGACCTACAGTACATGGTGAACCAGTTGGACTTGAATCCTAAGAATAACAATTTAGGGAGCCTTTTCAACTCATTGCTTTTCCAGAAATGCAGGTTTGGCAAGTCAGAAATGTCATTTTCCAGCTCACGCAACACTCTGTTATAAATAAATGTGTAAATCAGCCTTCAGCTTCATCCAGAGATCAGGAAACTAAAACCAGAGAGATGGATGTGTTTGTCCGATTAATAATGCATACACTCAACAAAAGCTGGAGAAGGGGAGTTTTGGGGAGGAGAAATGAGAGAACATTGGATTCATGGAACAGAGTATAACCTGTTTAACCTAAAAGAAACATCATTAGTGTACACGGTGATAGACTGAAAACTTCCCATTTAAAATATAATAAGTCAGAATCCCTGGAACGTGCCAGCTTTACCTTGAGGAATGTTTAAAATATGTTTAAGGAAAAGATCTAAAGGTAGGTAAATTGTCCTAGATTATATAAGCAAGCACTAAATGCAATAAGATACGTTTCTGTAATATGGAGTTTGAGAAAGATTTTACATGCTCAGAAGGTGGGAGTGACTTATCCACAAGAGTCTAAAAGAGAAAAGAAATGGATTCTCCTCTCTTTACGATAGAGATTTTCCAATCATTTATCAGCTCATTGAAAGTGATTTCAGACATCACCTTCATGTGAAATAATACAAAACTTGTGACAATTTGTTTCAGTAGCCACAGAAATGGCAGATACAAATGTATGTTATTTTAGTATATAAATTGCTGTTTATTTGTGATACTGGATTCTGAGAACCAAAATAGCAAAATTTTCTCATAAATATCAAGATACATGGTAATTTTGCAATAATCAATTTTTAAGCAATCAAGAAAAATAATCTTGAAATAGACTAACAAATAAGAAAAGAACTTAGAAAGAAACACCATTAGTACAGAGACTGCTGAACTGAATATAGCCATTTTCCTCCTAAAATGCAATTCTACCCAGTAAAGGCCAGAGTATATGTGTTCTTTCTCTGTGGTCTCTTTGAATCTAATAGTTGGTCCGTTCTTTCTCAGAGGCAGAACCTGGGAAACACTGGAAGCAAGACGGCCATGCAGAAGAAAGGTGGACCAGAGGCTGCAGCTTTCCAGGCTGGTTTCCCGAGGCCCATACTAACAGACAATTCTCTGCAGAACATCAAGGTGAAACAGACCCATGTTTACCCATCCACCTGTTTAAAAGTGTATTCATTATCTCCTCTCAATGCCACAACATAATCCCCCCATTAATGATGTCATCCTGCTTTACAATGAGATGGATCTTTATAAGTTGGTTTGTTCGTCAGCCTCTGAAGGGTCTTGAACTTTCTAAAATCACTTTTCACATTCTTCCTACCCTTTTCTAATAGCACTGGCTAGATTTTCATCCCAAAGCACATCTACTTTCACTATATTCTTGGTAGTAATCGCATCTTATGTTTTCACCTTATCCAAAACCAACCAAATCTACCTTAATTCTTCACTAATCACTATCTTTCAAATTCTGGGGTGAATAAAAGGCAAGATTCCATTATTATAATTTTTCACAAGAATCCATGTCTTTGGGTCAGCTGTTTGTCCTAGACTCTAAGTGGTTTTTTTTTTTTCTAGTAAATCTGAGACATTAGTTAGCAATTTTTCTTTCCTGTTGAGTCCTGGTTGAGTCCTGTTGTATCAAAAATTCCTCATTTTATTTACATTTCTCATTCGATCACAGAAAAAAGCAGTGGCCCCAAATGTTGATTTTACTTAGAAAACTGAGGCCTAATGTTCTCAAATTAGGTGATCACTACAACATATGCCTTAAGCAAAGAAGACAGAGAAGCTGCTAATGATATTCGGGGTAGTAAAAGCCATGCTGTAATTACATTGCTGCTCATTAAAAAGAAATAAGTTATTTTAAAAAAAGTATTAAAAAATAAACTTGGGCTGGGGATATAGCCTAGTGGCAAAAGTGCCTGCCTCGGATACACGAGGCCCTAGGTTCGATTCCCCAGCACCACATATACAGAAAACGGCCAGAAGCGGCGCTGTGGCTCAAGTGGCAGAGTGCTAGCCTTGAGCGGGAAGAAGCCAGGGACAGTGCTCAGGCCCTGAGTCCAAGGCCCGACTGGCCAAAAAATAAAAAAATAAAAAAATAAAATAAACTCAAAAACAATCACATGTAAGCCATCTCTCATCACAAAAAAACATAACCACACATCACATTTATTCACACAGTAAATTTATATCACACATATTTCCAGTGAATTAACAAAATTGAAAACCCAAAGGTAGTGTGAGCTGAGCATTTAGTACTGTAAATATTGTGTATTTTTCTAAGTCCATGAGATTCTTGAGGTGAAGTATTATTTTATTAACTTCTGTGTCAAACATCAATAACTTGATAACTGCATTAAAGGATTTATTTACAATAAGAAAAAAAAAGATCTTTGGTATATTAAACCTGCAGAACCGATTGGGTAAGGCCTCTTTCTTTCCTAATAACAACAATACACTCTGAATATGTGGGAAGGATTTTGTCACTGTCTCCAGAGGAAAAATGCCAGAAAACAAAGACTCCAAATACCCCAGAATATGAATCTTCACTAAGCTACTTGCAGATGTTCACATAAACTCCTTAATATCACTTAGTGAGCAGCCTCAGTTTCTTCATTTCTCAAATGAAGACAATACTTCCCTATGGAAACACAGTAAAGATTAAATGGGCCCTATTTAATGCCTTTGGCTGATTGACAGGAGCTAGGTCTGTAGCAGGGACTCCAGCATGGAATCCTATCACCAATATCCCCAAAGTCCTTTCGAGCTTCATTCTGTGAAAAGCGAAGGCTTGATTTTCTACTCAGCTCCTAAAATGGGATTGTAGATGAGTCACCAATGACTTTTGAGCCCTAGATTTTTCCACTATATATAGTAAAAAGATATAAAGGAAACAAATGTATTTTATAACTTTAACCACCTCAAATATCTTCTGAGATTCATTATTATGTAATTTTGGTGTGTTTGTCCCTGTTTTCATATGTGAAATGTATTGAATGGAGAAGGAAAGGGAAAGGGAGGAGAGAATGGGAAGAGAGAGAGAAAGAAAGGAAGATTACTTAGAAAGAGAGAGCATATATGTATGTATACACACATACTATACACAAATAAAAGTTGAGATGCACAATGATAATTACCCAATTTGTCCTACCCAACTTTTTCCAGAGACTTCTCACATAAAATCTTCAGGACACGAAGGAATGACAGTTGCAAAGCAGGATGAGTTGTGTAGAATTAGAATTTATATTTTAATTCATTATATATTCCCAGTTTTGAATATTTAAATGAAATCATCTTTATCAGCTTTTTGTAGAGCCTACTATTTGAAGATAAGATATTAGTTAAGAAAGCTGGTTAAACTACGGAATACACACACACACACACACACACACACACACACACACACACGTATAATGACTCTACCTAATAATAGGTAAAGTTAGAGTCTTGGATAGATGTGAGTTCAGAGAGTTTAGCATATAAGTCTGTTCTTAACAGTGGATGAGGCAGCTCAGGTATAAGTATATTCTACTCAATGAACCAGGGACCCTAAATGAGAACAGTTCCCCACCAGGAACCATTGCCTGAAGAGCATTGAAGGGAAGCATAGCTTCCAAAGCTCTCATCCATCCTGTCCATTTCATGACAGGTAGGTCTGCCCTCTGACCACAAGTCTCAATTCACGTATATGAATTTGACCTACATGACTGCAGTCGTGTTGAGTTATAACTACCATCATTGCCCCAGAGTAACCCCAGTGGGTTTTCTCTGTGTAATTTCTCCACAAACTATAAGTGGATAAGACCATTAAAGAGACATGTGACACTTTACCCTGGACCCTGGAGCCACAAATGTGTCTGACTCTTTGATGTTAAGACAAACCAGACGCATTCTGGCTTGGATGAAGTCACTTTTGACCTGACCAAATATATACCCCCTTCTTTCTGATCTAAACTATTCTAGTGTCCAGAAGAAGTACTTAATAAACTGCTATCTGTGATTCTGGATATATCTGCCTCTTCTCTTCTGCCTCCCCCAGCTCCTGGGGCTACCTTTTATATGCTGAGAGTGGGTTATTCAGAATACCGTGATTGAGGGAAGCCAATAGTCTGGCTTTGTGACCAGAGAAAAGAGGAGCTGATAGTGTTCAGCTAGCAAACTGCCCAGGGTAAATAGAGGTTGTGAGGAAAAGTTCAGAAACTTTGTGGATATAATCATGTGAGGAAATGTCTTTTATGCAGTACATCTTATCCAATCAGGTAGTCCTTTGTGTATGCAAAGGAGACAAGAAACATAAAAGGAGATGGCTTACAACTCAGGACAATGAAGCAAAAATTTTGTGAAAAAAAATGGGAAAGACACTGAAAGGAAACAATGTTAGATATAAGATACTGTCCTTGAAAAGTCTGTAGGTGTTTAATCAAATTATGTGAAAGGAAGTTAAAATAACTCTTTTCCAATCACAAATGAAATCCTTCATTTTTTTTTTCAGGAGAACTAAAGAGAATTTCACTTTCTACTCATTCCTGTAATTTTCCATCCCTGTACCTGTCCTTGGCAAATTTATGCCAGATTATTTGATTACTTCCTGCTTCCCCTCCAATGGAACCACTAGGCAGGAACTGTTTCTTGTACTTCACTGCTCTGCTTCTCAAACCTACAGAGCAGAGCAATTAACATTAATTGACTAATTGATTTTATGTTATCAATATCAATATTTATGAGTTGCAATTATTATCTGCTAAATATATTGTAGAGACTGGGGGTCTGAAATGGTAAGAGAGATCACTTGATGTGAGGCTGAAACAGAATTCCAAAGCTAAGAGGGACACTAAGAATATTTCAGTCTGCTCAGTCTTACTCCAGTGAGAATGGCTGTTATTAAAAATGGCAAATAATAAGCAGGACTAAGTAAGGTGTAGAGAAAAAGAAACACTTATAACACTTAGACACTGCAGGTGGGAATGCAACTTGGCAAGATCAATGTACAAACCCCTCACCCTCGGTTAAAAGTAATACTAACATGTAATCCAGCAATCTCACAAGTTGACGTAGATTCAAAAGAAACAATATCCACATATCAAGACATTTGTAACTCAAGTTTACTGTAGCATATTCACAGTAGACAAGACATGAAGTCAATCAATATCAGATAATGAATAGATGAATAAAATGTGGTACATATGTACAATGTAATACTATTCAGACGTTAAAAGGAACAAAGTCTTGTCCTTTAAGACAATGTGAATGCAACTGAAAATCATTATCCCATCAAGATGAATAATGAATAGGTTTCTATGTAATAGCTAATTTTTATTTAAATTTAAAATAAAATTATTTAATAAGTAGCTAAGTTTAAATCCACTCTATTAAAGAAATCCATGAAGGCTCAGGAAAGCCAAGAGTTTTCTGATGATGGACCAGCAAATGTCAGAACATATTTAAATGCAATGCTGTGCACGACTACACTTTTCCAGGCCAGTAACAATGACAGAGAAGTTGGACGTTTCCACACTTACTATTAAAAATGTATTTTTGATTAATTCTCCCACGGGGCCCATCACTGCATTACTATTATCAGGCAGTGTACCATGATAACTCTTCTCTAGACAATGCTACCAGTGTACCATAGAATGCGAATGTGGAAACTATATTCCAGAAAGGAGGAAGGATTAAAATGTAGCAGGTAAGCAAACTTGACTTAACTAAATTAACATTGTTCCTTTACTCTCAGTCGCAAAAATGGGGAAGCCCATGAATATAGGGAAAGAGATGAAGACATTTCTAGATCCCTCCAGAAGATTCTGGAGAAAGTTTAATATTCTTGCAAGTCCAAAGAATACACAACAGTGATTTTGATTTTACTTAGAAAACTATCATGATTTTCAAAAGAGAATAATATAATACATTACTCACCAGCTAACAAGGAAATTTAACCTTACAATTATTATGGTCATAATTCACAAAGAACTGTTTCCTTTTTCTTCAAAGTTTTTTTCTTTTTACCTTGAAATGTCTATTTCTAGAAATTGATCTTAAGAAAGTAATCATGCCTGAATAATAGGCACCTACAAAAATGCCAAATCGGTATGTACATAGTTCTATGTATGTGTACATGTGTGTGACCGTGTGTCTGGGTGTGCTGCTCCTAGAGCTTGAATTCTAAGCTAGGGAACTGTCCTTGAGGTTTTTATAGTCATGGCTAATGCTTTACTACTTGAGCCACAGCTCCATTTTCAGCTTCTTGGTGGTTAATCAGATGTAAGAGTATCACTGTTCTCCTGCTTTGGCTGGCTTCAAACCTTGATCCTCATATTTCAGCATCCTGATTACCTAGGATTACAGGAACAAGCCACTGGTATCGGACTCACATATGATTCATATTCATAACTATGCATTCCTGTGATAAAGTTACTGAATCTGTATTATAGATGAGTATGAAAGAATACCCATGATGCATTTTTATTGGTCTCTAAGAACAAGATTGAAAAGATGCTCCCCCAGAGTGAAATCTAAAATGACAGACACTGTGACAGAGGGCTATGTGCTTTCTTCAAAGTAGTGCCAGAGTTTTAATCTCACTTCAGGTATAATTGCATCTCAGAGTCCTTAAAGACCGAGGAAATTCTGTAACTTATAGAAACAAAGACCCTTCTGTTGGGGTTCAGCTTTGGCCTTGAGGGGGAAGGGCATTGGAGAGCACGCCTGAGATGCCGCCTTTCCCCCAGCCCTGGGGAATGTGGAAGCAGGCCACAATTCTCTGGGTCTGGAACCAGAAGAACCAGCTTTGCGAACAGCCCCCAAACTTTATCGCCAGCCCATGTGCCCCCCAGTCTCGCGGGTTTTGGCCCCTGGTGTGGCGCTATCCAAGTGACCTTAGCTCCTGAGGGGGTCCTGTGACAAGCTTGCCAGCCTATCGTCAGCTCTCTGGTCGATGACCCATTCTCTCATCACCTTCTACCATATCAGCCTTAGCCCCTCCCTTATTAAATCAGATTTGCTCTTGAAGCGTCTCTGAGATCCACGTATGCCTGGCTCTCTTCATGGGTAAGGAGGGGGATAAAGTGATCTTGTACGGCTGTGTGCACTTGAGGTCTTTCCTGAGCCCCCCACTTCACTCTGGCCTTACCTGCAGGTTGGGTGACCAGGGGAGAGGGTGAGAAAGGGAGCTGTTAGAGCATAGCAGAGCCTGGATCTCCACGCCAGGGGAGGCGACCTGGGCCTGACACCCTTCTTTGCTTGATTCCTTTCCTGGTGTGGATAATAATGAAGTGGGAAAGACAGAGCTTTTAAACATACATTGACGATGCAACAACGTAGTTAGAAGGAAATGTGGAGAAAATCACAGAGAAGGGAGTTGCATTGGGTGGATGAATGAGCTAGATTCCAGGCCCCCACCCTCCTCATTTGAAAGGTGAATAAGGTTGGCACTTTTCAATGATATTTGGTCTACAGTAACTTTTAAGATTATACTTTATTCATGGAACACAAAGGACATGTCATGTGAAATAATTCATACTTTTGATATATAAAAACTCATTTAATAACAGTTACAAAGAAGCATTTTTTAAAGATTATAGCTTAATCTTCTCAGCATGGAATAGAAGGAAATTATGAGAGGAGAGGTTTAATCTCACCTCAGACTGATGCACATAGGTATGACCAGTCCAAGGTTGACAATCCTGTGTCATGACACTTCCTGCCATGTAACATTTTTTCATTGTAAGACAATGGCTTTTGTTAAAGGCAGATTGTCACTCAAAACAAAAATTTTTGTCTTCTTCATATATTTCATGCATCTTTTTACATTAATTTTGAAATATGTATAAACATATATGTACATAAACATATGTCTGTGTGTGTGTGTGTGTGTGTGTGTGTGTGTGTGTGTGTGTTTTCACCAGAAAAACTAGTTTTACTAATGATGATTCTTCTGTTAAATTCTGAAAAAAATGCTTGGAATGTAGCTGATCCATGACAGGTTTGCAATGCTGCCTTTCAAAATCCCCAATTTCTTTTGTGTTCTAAAATTGCAGGAGGCACAGCCTAGAAACTCTTTTATAGACTTTGAGTTCCTAAGTGGAAAATTCTACTCACTGGTAGGAGGGATTTCTCTTTCTATGCATATAGACCCGAGCCCTTTCAAGCAAATCCATCAGAAGGCAAATGTTTATTGAGTCTGTACAAAGTCCAAATCCTGTTCTCTACTGTGGGCTATAAAATGTAACAACTAGAACTAGGTTCTCAAGATACACACATCCTAGAGAAATAATCCCACACATGTATAACCACAAATTGAAGGAAGGATGATGGAGAGAAGACCAAAGGAACTAGAAGAACATACAGAAGGGAAAACTGGACCCTTCTAGAGTTCAGGGAAGAGTTGTTTGTTTGAGCCAATCTAGGAAGAGCAGAATAGCCAGGCATTCTTTCTACTCTAGTCTGCTTGTCTCCTTGTTGGTTGCACAAACACTCTGCCTCAGGGAGCTTCAAGTGTCTCCTTTTACCTGGAATGCTATTACCCAGAAAGATATAAGGTTGACTCAAATGATGGAGTCCCATCAGACATCCCTCTCCAGGATGCAGGATGTTTGTCTGCAAAAAGGTGTTCTGTGGCCCCAAATCCTTGCCACTCTCAAGTGTATTATGACTTTCCTTTTGTTCCCCTCAGTTATCGGTGATTTCCTTAGAACTGTTTTCTGCTTTCTAAAAAATTGTTATACTCAATGTATTTAGAATAGTTTGAGTATGAAATGAAATAATGCTACTTAATTTTAAATTAAGTTAATTAATTGAATTGAATTATAATAAGTACACAAGGACTTTAATTTATGATCTTTAAGGTGCAAATGCTGCTTCAATGATTAGGAGGGGTGTATGTGTGTGTGTGTGTGTGTGTGTGCTTGTTACTTGTAGGTCACACATGGGTATTTAGCTACCTCAGAGACCATACAAAAGAGAGACATGGGAGTGAAATGAGAGAAAGAAGAAAGTCAGAAAGACAGGAGAGATAAAAACAAAGAAACACAGAGAGTGAGAAAGCTGTAAGCCAATAATTTTATCTGGTCTAGGTTGTTATTCAAGCATGATTCTCATGAGTAGTTTTAATTCTTAAGAACTCTGGGCACTTACACATTGGGGTGGTCACTGTTGCTACTCTGGAATGTCTATGCCAATATAAGGGTCAGTAGAGTTAGTTGATTAGGCTGTGTGTAGGCAGCATATAGCTATCCCATAGGGAGGTGGTCACTGGGAGAAAATAGTGAAAAGAAAAGGTATTGGAATCAGTCACATTAAGGGAGAGTGTAGAACAAGAAACTGTATGGTAAGTGGCTGAGAATGTTTCCAGTATCAAAAAGAGTGTACCTTATACTCAAAGCAATTGATAAGGGACACTAATTCTCTACATGGAGGTAAAGCTGTACCTAGAGGATAAGTTATAGCATTAAAATAAATGTGTTAAAAGGAAAAGAGTTAAAATCAATTATCTTTGCTTTCAAGTAAATAAAATGGAAAGAAATATATTAGTACAATCAGAAAGAATAAAGGGGAAGGGGTTTTGTGGGCTTCAGATAGCTTGTGGGAAGGGAATATTCCAAGTTCCCAATTTCAATTCATCAAATGTCCAACTGATGATATTGATGGGAAGAGGGAGCAACTTCATTGGAGCAACTGCAGAAAGAACCTTGTCTTAATCTCGTCTTGGGGAGCTGCATGAGAAATGGCAATTATTTGATCAGCCAGAAACTTTTGGACAAGATTTAAAAAACATGGAAGAAATGATAGAATTAGTAGGAGATAGATAGTAGCCAATCAGGGATGGCCAGAGGCAGCTAAGCCTCTGTTGATTGAGTTTTTATGTGTGAGACTAAATCTCATAGTCTTTGATTCCTGCCCCTGCCTACAATGAAATTGTTAGTAAAGAAACAGCACTGTTCTTGTAATAGGGCCCATTGGCTGCTATGAGGAGACCAAGCCCCCTTCTAATTTGGAGAACTATTGCTGCAAGAGTCTACCTGCTTCTGAAGGGTTGTCAATTGGGTCAATATTTCTTCCAGGATGCTTTAAATGTTGTGCCAAGTCGCAAGACCACCCCCAAGAAGACCACCGAGATTCAGACACTCCGAAATGCAAAAGCAAGGCAAGGCTTTATTTAACGAGCTGCCAACTCGGGCCTCGTCCTACCCACCGACACAGCGGAGGTTAGGAGGAAGCCCCGAGCTGTGATTATACAGGGCTTATAAAGGCAAAGAACAAGGTTACATCAGCTGTGCAAGCAAGATTAGAACACAGGTACAAATCTGATTGGCTCAGGGTTCGATTCTAAAATGGGGTTCACGTGGTGGGGCCTGACTTCAAAGTCTGGCACCTCATTAGGAAGACTCCTAACCCAGCAGTTCCTCAACTTACACAGACAATTCTCCCAGGATGGCCAATAGGGGAATTAATCTGCTAGGTCTTTGCTTTCTGATGCTAATTTCACCTGAAACAAGGGTCAGGACAGCAGTGTGCAATGTAATAAGGTTAATGTGGAGGGAGACAGAAGCCAAGGCATACAGACTGTTGTGCCAAGTTGCAAGACCACCCCCAAGAAGACCACCGAGATTCAGACACTCCGAAATGCAAAAGCAAGGCAAGGCTTTATTTAACGAGCTGCCAACTCGGGCCTCGTCCTACCCACCGACACAGCGGAGGTTAGGAGGAAGCCCCAAGCTGTGATTACACAGGGCTTATAAAGGCAAAGAACAAGGTTACAACAATCAGCTGTGCAAGCAAGATTAGGACACAGGTACAAATCTGATTGGCTCAGGGTTCGATTCTAAAATGGGGTTCACGTGGTGGGGCCTGACTTCAAAGTCTGGCACCTCATTTCCCCCTTTTTCTTTTTGGTACCTTGGGAGCCAATCATGGCTCCATTTTGTCCATTTCAATGGCTTGCATATCTAGGGGATGATATAGAGGTAAGGCATGGGCCAGTAGGGCCAAAAGTAGTATCCGAAAATAACTCTGGTCCCTCGGTTTTAAAGGGGGGGCTGATGGGTGAAGATCATCCATCTTCTGTAATTTCTTCAGGCTGACTCAGGGGCGTTGACCTTACCTAGCCAGGAACCTATAACCTTAGTCTACTTTACCAAGGGACTGCAGGATTCACCTCACTTTGGAGTGAGCTGCCAAAATAACATTAACACTAGCCAGGGTAGTAAGGAAAGAAGGCAAAAAGAAAATTATAACAATATTCAGTCTAACTTTCTTTTCTTGAGGCGAAGGGGAAGCAGCTGAGTTGGGTGCTTGGCGACCTCCCATGTTCCACCACGGTAGTTGTCGTCCAGGGCAAAGGGGTCAGCTTGCCTGGCGTGGAAGCAATGAACCCAAGTGGCGATGCCGTCTATGGTCCCTTCCACCGTGGTTCTTAGGATTTCAGTCCCCTGGTCTGAATAAATGGGGGGTAGGTACAGAAGCAGAATCATATAATGCCTTACGTTGGGGTCACATTCTTGTACACGAGCTGCAAATAATCAAGTTTACACAAAAATTCAGCATTATCCAAATCAGCAAACAATTCAGTCTGAAGGCTAGGGATAATTGGCGGGGGGTACCCGTACATTATTTCAAAAGGAGTAAAGCCAAGCTGATAGGGAGAATTTCTTACTCTAAGCAGAGCAAAAGAAAGGAGTGACACCTAGTCTGAGCCAGTCTCTAAGGCCAGTTTAGTTAAGGTTTCTTTTAGAGTCCGATTCATTCTCTTTACCTGTCCTGAACTCTGGGGTCTATAAGCACAATGCAATTTCCAATCCGTCCCCAGTGCTGCGGCTATTCCCTGACTTACTTTTGAGACAAAAGCCTGCCTGTTGCCTGACCCAGTGGTGGATGGCAAGCCATACCTGGGTAGGATTTCTTCCAGGATCTTCTTAGCCACTACATTCGCAGTTTCATGCTTTGTTGGATAGGCTTCAACCCATCCTGAAAAGGTGTCTACAAAAACTAGCAAATATTTGTAATTTCTGTGAAATCTACTTCCCAATACACACCTGGCCTATTCCCACAGAGGCGAGCTCCTTTAGTAATCTCTTGATTGGGGGCATTGGCAAGCTGACAGGCCTTTAACAGATCTCAATAAGGACACAATCTCAGGTCTACAAGCTTTCTTTACTAAACAGATGTATGAGCTTAAAATTCTCACTGCCAGTCAGGGCTTTGAGTAAATGCGGGGGGGTGAGATTTTAATCTATCCTCTCATTTGACAAACTTACTCTTCACAGATGACTGGCAAATTCCTGCCCAGTAGACAGACATGGGCATTGGAAAGACATGCTTATGAACTATTCTTCTAGGACTTCCCGGCTTTAACTTTTGAAAGGCCAACAGTAGTGACTCTAGGATCTGACACCATCTCTGCCATCCAAGCAGTGGCTTACTGCCTCTGGATGCTCCATCACTTTTGTCCCAGGAGGAGTGACTTTCGACTTGGACTCAGGGCCTGAGTGCTGTCCCCCAGCTCTCCAGCTCAAGACTAGCACTGTACCACTTTGAGCTCCACACAACTCCGTTCCCAGCACTCTGCTGGCTGATTAGAGACAAGTCTCTCACAGGGACCTTTCTTTGCCCGGGCTGGCTTCGAACCGCAGATTCAGATCAGTGAGTCTTATAAGAGGCCACTTTACTCCAATTAAAGCAACAAGGTGGTCCACACAGAAGTAGTTTTTAAGCATGCTCTCTTACCTGGAACTTATTAAGGGTCAGTATTAGATCTCGACAAACTTGTAGGAATCACCTGTGCTTCTCTGTGGGCCTGCTGGAAACGGTTACAAAAAACCTACAAAGAAGCTGGAATGGCAATTAAACATTTTGGTAGCCATAATTCTCCTTTTCTCACTTTGCAATAATTATTTAGGACAATTTTAAAGCAGACAAACAGACAAATTAAAGGACAAGACAAATGAACAGCGCTGTTTTCTTACCTTCGGAGTCTGGGATCTCGGGGTCTCTGGGGCTATCCCGGACGAGCCCCCAAATGTTGTGCCAAGTTGCAAGACCACCCCCAAGAAGACCACCGAGATTCAGACACTCCGAAATGCAAAAGCAAGGCAAGGCTTTATTTAACGAGCTGCCAACTCGGGCCTCGTCCTACCCACCGACACAGCGGAGGTTAGGAGGAAGCCCCAAGCTGTGATTACACAGGGCTTATAAAGGCAAAGAACAAGGTTACAACAATCAGCTGTGCAAGCAAGATTAGGACACAGGTACAAATCTGATTGGCTCAGGGTTCGATTCTAAAATGGGGTTCACGTGGTGGGGCCTGACTTCAAAGTCTGGCACCTCATTAGGAAGACTCCTAACCCAGCAGTTCCTCAACTTACACAGACAATTCTCCCAGGATGGCCAATAGGGGAATTAATCTGCTAGGTCTTTGCTTTCTGATGCTAATTTCACCTGAAACAAGGGTCAGGACAGCAGTGTGCAATGTAATAAGGTTAATGTGGAGGGAGACAGAAGCCAAGGCATACAGACCTCTCCAGTTGTTTAGAATATGCAAGTAGGCATGTTTAGGAATGATTTTCTCATGACCTGGGACTTTAGTTACTTTTGAAAGGACAAACACAAGAGGCTCCATTCAGGATCTGACACCATCCCCTCTTATCTGAGCAGTTCTTCCCAACTACATCTGGATGGTCCATTGTCACCACCACCATCCTGGCAGGTCTGTGTGTTCTGTCTCCTTGCAGGGATAGAGTCCCAGGTGGCGTTTTGCTCCTTGCTGGAATGAGGTGCCCCAGCAGGTCCAATTTCACAATGAGGAAAAGAGGTATGATTGACAGGTCAAGTGAGAGTTTGTGCCAATAAACGCTTTCATTTCCAATTTAAGAACAAGGAGATCAATAGAAAGAGCTTCCTCGTGGCACCTAACATGAAATTGTTAAGAATAGAGTTAGATGAATAAACATTTGTAAGCAATATTTATCCCTCTGTGGATCTGACTTGAAATGACTTGAATCAAGTCTGTGATAATGAAAATCTTTTTTTTTTTTTTTTTGGACCAGTCCTGGGCTTTGAACTCAGGGCCTGAGCACTGTCCCTGGCTTGTTTTTGCTCAAGGCTAGCACTCTGCCACTTGAGCCACAGCGCCACTTCTGGCCATTTTCTGTATATGTGGTGCTGGGGAATTGAACCTAGGACCTCCTGTATACGAGGCGAGCACTCTTGCCACTAGGCCATATCTCCAGCCCATAATGAATGTCTTAACACTGTTACTATGAAAGTTTTAAAACATTAACTGATTAAGCTGTCAAGTTATTTTTAATGTATATACCACTTTAGCATACTAATGAAGATTGAAACCACTGTAGATGTCACCAAGCCTTTTAGAATGTAATGAGGCAGATAAGAGCATACATAGACCTTCTTGGTGTTCTTTTCAGCTTTGTATTATAGGTGGCTTGCATACTTGGGAAACAGAAATATTAGGCAGCAAAAAAGTAGCATTTTAGCTTTACATACTTTGTAATAATGTGATGACTTGAATGACCTTGACATAAACACTTTAATAAACTTTGGCTTAATTGATATTCATTTTGTTATTTTTTTTTTTTTGGCCGGTCCTGGGGCTTGGACTCAGGGCCTGAGCACTGTCCCTGGCTTCTTTTTTTTTTTGCTCAAGGCTAGCACTCTGCCACTTGAGCCACAGCGCCACTTCTGGCTGTTTTCTGTACATGTGGTGCTGGGGAATTGAACCCAGGGCCTCATGTATACAAGGCAAACACTCTTTCCACTAGGCCATATCTCCAGCCCCCAGTTTTGTTAAAAATTTGACAAGCTTAATATCACAGAAGCAATTCCATTGATAGATAGATGAAAAAAATGGGATACTGGTTTTACATCAATGTAATAATCTTGACCTTATGGGAAAATATCCTTAGGTTATTCTTTAATAACTGCGAACTTAATTACATACCAACTTTACTAATTATTTTAGTCTTTGCAAAATCTCTTTTCTTAGCCATGCACTTTAAAGAAATTGCCTTGACTCTGTGTTACACCCTTTTTTAAACCACATCACTTTTTGTTTAGGAGAAGGAAGGCACAGAAAAAAGACTTACTGGAGTTAGGGAGGCGTAAGGTGATGGCAGTAGTGTGCCTTTAAGAGGCCACAGCTGGCTTTAGCATGTCCCCTCTCCTTCCGCCTTTAACAGGAAGAGAAGACCCCAGCCCCTGGGGCAAGCACGTGTCTGATTGCCAGGGACCCCAGAAACCCAATCCTTGGGGGACTGGGCCTCCGACCATAAGGGAAGTCCCCTGACATCAATTGATGGACAGTCCTCATGGCCAATCTGTGGTCCCTCTCTTGTGCCCGCCCTTGGGGGTATATCTGTTGACTCCTCATTTGAATAAACATGTCCTAGAGGCAGTCTCCGAGTCCACTGTGTGCCTGTGTCTTTCCTTGGGCTGGCGGGCATGGGGTTTCTCAACCACACACTAACCAAGGTTAACCCAGGACCCCACTTCCACATCTAATCCCTACCGACCGGGGGGGATGTGAGAGAGTGAGTATGGATCCCACATGGAAGAGATAGATAAGCGGATTACCACTCCCCACGTTGATGGGGAGGGGTAGAGTGAAGCCCGACAATTGGCGACCTGAACATGGCGTCATAGAGCCCATGGGAGTAATTCTGCGGCTAGGTAGCCCTTGGTAAAATTGGAAAGAATGAATTCTCCGACCGTGTGGTCCCCACCGAAAGAGAGAAAAGGTGGGGCAAAACCGATCCATGTCCAAGAGACTGGATCAAATTTTTCACATGGGCCAAGGGCCGCGAGATTTCTGCAGCCTGCGTGGCGGCGTGCACCTTTGTGCGTCTCTGGGCACCAAGCGGCAGTGAAGGCTGTGTGGTTGGGGTCCGGGACAAGCAGCGTGAATTCCACACCTGCTGTGGAGAGATCGTGGCCCCAGTAATTTTGAGTCATGGCGAGCATAGAGACTCTCGTGGTGTCTCGGGCAGCTTGCCCTTACACCGTCTTCTGCTTTTCTTCCTGCTCTGGGACCACCAAGAGCAGTGGCGGCTCGAGCGCCAGGAGCAGCGGGGCCCCGGCAGCTGTGGGTGGTGCTAAGTGCATAGCGTGAGAATCTTTGAGCCACTGGAGCACCAAGCTGGCGGCTTGGTGCCCGGGTAGTGAGAGCGGCTGAGAGCGACAGTGTCCCAGGGAGCAGAGCTGTGTGTGCTCTCTCCACCCCCAAAGCCAGCCCCAAACCCACTGGATTGGATTATATGGCCACTGAAAAGAGACAAGAACTTAGATTTCTGTTAGCAGTGCTTACTAAGGTGGGATGATCTTCTCCCCGCCCCCACCCTTGCTGGTGGGCCCTCGGAGGCTTTTGGGCGGAAACTGCTTTATGCTCTCTCACCCAGCCCCGCCTCTGAGGCCTGGGAAGGCTGGCTAATCTGCTTTAAAGGAGACAAAAGGGGTTCTCAGTTTTTTATCAATGTTCTCCAGTCAGAGACTCATTAATTCTGAGTTTGCGGGCTAAATTCTAAACTTGGTTAACAGATAAAGGAGATTCCAAATTTTACCACCACCGGGAATGGGCCAGGACTCAAGAGACGGGCAGACCTCCAGCGACTTTCTCGCTGCAGCTGGGCAGGGCTAGTGCCTGCGTCTGTGAAAAAACCCGCTGTGCTTGCCTGCACGCTTTCACTGTGTTAAACTCACAGCTACAGGCTGAGAGAGAGATTAAGAAAAAAGCCCCAAATTTCACACAAAAGAACAGAGTAATTGGAGATATTTTTAAAAGGCAAACAATAGTTCTGATACAGCAATAAATAATTTGGTTGAATTTCCTATAATTACCAGCTTAGAGATACCAGAAATCAAAAGAGTTTTTCTAAGTGGTTAAAAGGTTTGCTTGCCTGATGTGATTTGATCCTGTGATACTCTTGTTATTTGGAGATATTAGAAAAAGCGAAATGCTGAGGCCAAAATCCCTTTTGTTTAAACCCAGGTAAACACAATTAAATTATCTTGGATATTAGGCTGATGATTCATATGCTGAATTTCCATATAAGACTCGTGTCTTGAGTTGCATAAAATCAGGCAAGTGTTTAAAGTATGTTTGTTTAACTATGAGGATAAAAGTAAATTCTCATTAACCCTGTATGTATATCTCACTAATTTATTAAAAAGCTAAATGAATAAGTGCCTCTAAATTTGTAATTATGATTCCTGCATTAAGAAAAAAAATTGTCATTTGAGTTCAAAGTCTTTCGAATACAAACAAGGCTAAGACAAAGGCCTGAAAGTACATTCCTAAATGGAAATTTAAACAATCAAAGTGCAAACATGTTGCCAGATCAAAGGAACCATAGCTGTTAAAAGCTACAGAGTTATCTTGGGATTTTATAACTAGGAAAATCTCTTAAAATCATCACCCTGCTTAAGCCAAAAGGGCATCTGCCTACAAGGCCAGGGAATACTCAGCAACCAACCAGAATATGCTGGGGGCTTTAAATGTCCTTAACCAATCTACTTTTCTGCCTTATGTCCAGGATATATTTTATGTCATTCATGCCAGCCAGCTCTGAGAACTTGTCAATACTTTGCTTGATCTTTTCAAAAGTCTCTTTTTAACAGAGTAACATCTCCCTAAAGTCACCACCTGAAAACTTGCGGTTCAAGGCCATCACTTTTCCATACTGCTGTGCCAAGCTACAGGATTCCCAGATGAGACCAGGACACCCATTGGCCCGGATGGCCATTCCATTCTCGTGGTAATGATAAGAACCTTTGCCAGCAACATTAGACAGTGCCAGGCTGACCAGGGGCCCTTGACCACCTCACCTCCTTTCAGCAGGAAGTAGCTCCAGAAGAAAGACCTCTGCCCTTATCCCAACCCAGCCTCATGCTCTGACATGTCATGAAAAAATAAAGAAATAATAAATAAATAAATGAATAAATAAATAATAAAAATTGAAAAAAGAAAGGGAGAGAGGGGAGCAGCCCCTATGATTAGAAAGAATAGCTATGCTTATATTAAATATCTTAAGAAATATCTTAAGAAATTTTAAATCTTCCCAAAACAGTGGGAAAGAGCCTCATATATGCTCTTACATATTGGAAAACTAAACCCAGCGCTCTTGCTCTGGAAAAATGACTCTTCTTGTTCTCTTCAGGAAAACAAGGAACATACTGGATTTCTTCTGCTCTTCTAAGAGAATACAGAAAACTTGCCTGCATGCAACAGTGGTAGCAGTAAAAAAAAAAAAAAAAAAAAAAAAAAAGCAGCCAGCTTCCCTTCCCTGTTTGTTTGCTTTCTAAACTCTTTCTTGAGCATTTATAGAGACGCAATATTTAGCTGTGGCAATGTCGCTTGCAGTTTTGTACAAAAACTAAAGAAATTTTGCACCATGTTTCTTCTACTCCTCTCCCTCTACTGTTTGGTTTAGGGGATTCCCGTTAGAGGGAAATAGGAGCTGAGGGTTTTAACACCCAACCATAATGTTTCATGATAAAAATGTTTTTAAAAATGTAAGCGCAAAAGTTTAGCATCTTCGCTTCAATGTTTATATAAAAAGAATGTTTTACTAATCACATGTATTTAAGTTATCAGTGGTGGACTCCCAGATATGCCAGAACCTAAGCCTGCTTCTACCTCACCGACAAAAGAGGAATGAATGATGTCTGCACCTTCCTACACTTGGCGCGGAAACCAGCTAAGAACTCCAACCTCTCTGGACAGAGCCAAATGGATGGCCACTTTACCTACCCCTTCCCTTTGTGGAAGAGGCCCTATATATTTATATATGTATGTCTTATGTCAGCATTTGCCTTATGCCTACATATGCCATATGTTTACAACATCCCCAGCTAACTTAAACAAAACAAAACAAGCAAAAAAAAAGGAGCAGATGTTGGTCACAGCTGTGCCTTTAAGAGGCCATAGCTGGCTTTAGCATGTCCCCTCTCCTTCCACCTTTAACAGGAAGAGAAGACCCCAGCCCCTGGGGCGAGCACGTGTCTGATGGCCAGGGACCCCAGAAACCCAATCCTTGGGGGGCTGGGCCTCCGACCACAAGGGAAGTCCCCTGACATCACTAGATGAACAGCCTTCATGGCCAATCTGTAGTCCCTCTCTTGTGCCCGCCCTTGGGGGTATATCTGTTGACTCCTCATTTGAATAAACAGACGTCCTAGAGGCAGTCTCCGAGTCCACTGTGTGCCTGTGTCTTTCCTTGGGCTGGCGGGCATGGGGTTTCACAACCACACGCTAACCTAGGCTAACCCGGGACCCCGCTTCCGCGTCTAATCCCTACCGGCCGCGGGAGACATGAGAGAATGAGTATGGACCCCTCACGGAAGAGATAGATAAGCCCAGGACCCCTCCCCACGTGGTTGGGGAGGGGTAGAGCGAAGCCCGGCACAAGTAGAAAGGGAATGTTTGAGTGATTGGATAGCTTTGAATGGGGAAGAGCTGGGAGAGAAGGGTGTAGGGCTTTGTATAGCCTCTTAGAGGAGTTTTGCCTTAAGGAAGAAGTTAAGGATCCAGATCCTGAAGTGAATAGATTGGAGAAAGACAAAAGAATGGATTACTGTCTGAATCCAAAAGTTACACAGACACAAAAGGACTGGTTTGTTTTATGTACACTATCTGTCCATCTCTCCCTTTGTTGAGATAAAGAGGATCAGGCCATTCCAATAGGAGATGGACTAGCCACAGTGTAATTTCTGGTCAGCTACTGTCCCAGTAATAGGTTCTTTGAACACACCGTTTGATGAGCTTTCTGTGCTGGGGACTAAAGAACCCAGGCATCCTCATTTTAGTAGTTGAAGGAGGGGGATCTGTGAGTCTGGCTGTACTAAGGGGCAAAGACGTCACTCCTGGGACTGTCTGTTTTCTAAAGTCCCCATGCACCACAAGGGTTAGAGGGGTTTGGTTAAGTAGGCGCCAAGGTGAATGGAAGAACCAGAGGCCAATTTTAGGCTGACATAGGGTGACCTGTTTGGGGGCTGCATGGCCATGATGAAGACAGGGAATCTCTCATTCTCTTCTGCCATTTCACCCTGATTGTTAAAGAAGTCAACTGCTCAGTGGACTTGGCCGACCCCTTGTCATTCATGTGACTCTTTAGTTCAACACTGTCATTATACAACACAAAAGAACTGTAATAGCTCAATATTTTTCCAAATAACAATGTAGACAATTAGGAGGACGTAAGCTATTTTATATTCCTGACTCAGTATACATTCTTATTTTCCAAATCAGGTGAGTGGTGCTGATATTGCAAGTGTAAATGCATCTTAAGTGTCCTTTAAAAAGTCTTCAGTTAAGAGAGAAAATTTTATACACAAAGGTTGCAGCTACAGTTTGTGCTCTGATGTGACTACAATTGTAATGGCGGTATGGAATAAACTTAAGTTTAGAAAACAGTGAGGTGAGGTGAAACATCTTGTTTCTCTCCACTTATCCAATCAGTCACCAATTTATTCATTCATTTATTAATTCATTAAATATATAAATATCCATGAGCATTTTCACATACAGGGCTACAAATAAGGGCACACTAGGAACAAAATCATGAAAGTAATATAGTCCCTGACCTGAAGTACCTTTGAGTCCAACAGGAAAGAAAAACACAAGTTTAGAATTTGAACAGGGTTTTGTATGTGGCCCTGCCAACTTCTTCTTTTAGGATTTCCAGTTTCTACTGAAATTCATCCTTTTCATAAGCTTCCAGAATAATCTATTTAAAACATAGGATTTAGTATAAGATTTCTCTTTTGAAAGCGGTTCTTGACAATGTTCTCTAAACAAATCCATGCCACCATCTCTTTGGGTAAATAAAGTTTTATAGAAACATTCACAGAAACACAGACAGGCATATCCACTGAAGTATGCCCCGTGGTGGTTTTCATGCTCTAAGACAGAAAGAAATAGCTGGAAGAGACATTGTAAGGAATCTTGAAATATTTGCCACCTGACCTTTAATAGACAAAGGAACTCTTTTCTATAGAAACCCCCCGCCTCCTTGTGATCAACTGAGATTGCAATGTCTTATTGTACTGTAGGCAGACTTTCCCTCCTGACTCAACATGATGTTGGAAAAGAACTTGCCCTCCCTGCATCAGGCTTCCCCTCATTGGTGCAAGAAATTCTGTCTCACAGAATCATTGTAAGAGTTAAATGAATTAGCAAACATAAAAAGTGATACATAGTATTAGTTGTAATTACAATTTTGCACGTTAATCTTCGCTTAACCCCCATACCTCCAATGTTTGCACTCATTTTTAATAATGTTATTTTCTACTTCATTGTGTGTGACTTCCTTAAGCTTGTTTGATTGTTTCTAGCCATGTTCATTCTTCCAACAAAAATCCTTTAATTAGAATTTCTGTGCTGGGACACATTTGTTCTCCTTTTACTCTTATTCATTTCCAGCATACTTCCATGGTGGGCCTTGGAACACTGAAGAGTTGGCAACGTTTATTTTTAAGAGACGAAGAGTGATAAATATTTTAGGATTTATAGATACAGGTATATACAGACTGTTTGATATTCTTTTACAGTGTTTTAAAACTATTCAGGCATGCAAAAACCATTCTAAGCCCAAATGTGTTATATAAATAGATGGATCATGTAGGAAGCAGTTTACTCACTTGGACGAAGTGTTTGTGCCTGTGGTGTGTAATGTGCGATGTGTGTATGCATGTGGGTGTTAAACATGAAAGTATGGTATGGATGTCTATGTGTGTCTATATGAGGGGTCATGTGTGTTTGTGTATATGTGGGGGGGGAGGGTATGTGTGCGCATGTGTATGTGTTTCTTTCACTCCCAAGTGCTTTTTCTACAGATCTATACTAGGTTACTTGGCTTCCCTTAGAATATTTTCCTCCTTATTCTCTGATTCTTGGGTCTTAATGATCATCTCAAAGGATTGCTGTCATTTTTTTTTGGGGGGGGGTCTGGGACAGGCATTACCCTGCTCAACAACTGAGGGAATAAATGCTGGTGGGCCTCCTGTTCACTTGTTTCCACGCATAGAGCTCATGTTCATCACCATTTTTATTTCTCTGGAGTAGTTACTTCCTTCTAGTGAAGAAGATAACTCTTTTCAATTTTTGTTGTTGCTGATTACAAATATCCAAAGAAGACATCCATTGTCCCCCCAAAAAGAAAATACTCCTCAGAGACCATCTGAAACCAAAAATGAAATGGCCAGGCCTTTCAAATCAATACGCCACATAAATATCTCCATATCTCACACCCGAGTGCTCAATAAACGTTGGTTTGATGAATTAATGGACAAATCGCTATCATCTCTGCAGAAGCTGAGGAGTGAAATATGTAGATAGACATATGTAGTCTAGTCTAGCAAATCCTCACCACTCATTCGACCCGATATTTCAGAGAGCTTTTGAAGTCACACCGGCTCCTGCCTATTCTCCAGTGAATGCCCTTCACATAGTCAGCCCTCCTTCTCTGTGACTGCTTTCTTCCTTTCTGAGCTGCAGATGCCAGCAGCCAAATGGAGCCTGTGAGGGGAAATCAGGGCTCCAAGGGGAAGAGGAGGGCTCCAGAGATTGCACGACTCAGGCTGCAAACTGGGTCATTAGGCCTGTGGGACACGTAGGAGGCTCAGCTATTCTGAAGATTTAACTGACATCCAGCCCTGTGGGATGTGGGCAAGCTGGCTTTTCATCTATGTTATAAATAACCTTGTTATTTTATAGCCTTGTTATAAATAACCTTGTTATAACCTTGTTTATAACCTTGTTATAAATAACCTTGTTATTTTATCTCTCCAATATGAGATAGTACACTGAGCTCAAGTTTTAAAGTGGATAATGACTTGAGACATTCTGTTAAAGTTACAGGACAGTACTTAGCCCTTAATGAGTCCTTTCTAGCAAATGAGGAAAATTTCAGGAAGAATTGTGGAGAAGCATGATTCACTCAAGAAGAGGAAAGTACTATTTTCTTACTGAGTTGAAGAAAGTGGCAAAACTACTATCTTACAGACACAAGATTATAAACGTTGGGGGTAATTATTGCCTTCCTTCTTTATTCTTCTTTCTGACTCTATGTGTTTTGTTTTGCTCTGTGTCTGTTTGTGTGCATGCAGGTCTCAAATATATATTTCCCCCTGGAGAGTCAGGATGTAGTTCATTACCTGTGCCAAATGAGACATTAAAAATACTTGGAAAACTAGTATGAATGAGTGTGTAACTGTCAGAGAGAGAAACAGTGGTAATTCAGAGGCGACATGGGGGTAAAGAAAATGGAAAGCTTCATTCCACTGGCTGATGATACACAGATTTTGGTGCTAGAATATTCTACAAATTTTTCTACAAGATCTGCCAATGCCCACCATCTCTGAAGTTTGTGGCCCAGAGCCAATTCTGTACTGAATGATTTTGTGAGTGCCATACAAATGCCTGAAGGAGATTTTGAACAGAAGCATTGTCACTCACTGTCGATGTGCCCCTTATGAGGATCTTCTGTTCAATATTGGCAGCCTCTTACCATCAGAGAGAGGCAGGAGCTGTCCATCCTTTCCCTCCAACTTGGCAATGAGAAATTGTGAAAAACAGAAATAAAGTTCAGGCAAAGCTCTTCAAAACCTTCAAGAATTAATGACCAAAACACAAGAGCAGCTCAAACTATTCTTACAAAGATTTATGATATTCCAACAAATACATATGAAAAATAAATATTTTAAAGATGATGCATCAGTAATTTGACAAAAAATAAAACCACCTTTCTGGTTTGATCAATCAAGAAAGATCTGTACATATAATACCCACTGTACCAAAGTCAGTTACAGTGACATCAGGGGTTAGAGCCATGGGAAAGAATGACAAAAGAAAAAGGCACAATTTCATACGGTACATTGGAAATAACAACAAAAAAAAGACAGACAACTTATTTCTAAATCTTGTAGATTATTTCACTTATGATCATTTTATGTGATCATATGTACATTGTTATTGAGCTTTTGTGCTCCATAGAATTTATGTTTCTTTGAGTCTGGAAGATCTAAGCTGTTGGCTTGTGATAGGAAGAAGAGCAATGACTCCACCAGGAGCCTGTCCATTATTTTGCATGCACAGGCTGTCCTGTGTTAATTATGGCAATTTCGGTATTTGGAAAATAATAGTGACTCCATAAATGTTTGTGTGTGATTACTATAATAACTTATGCAAAATGCCTAGAGCATAGGAGATGTTTGCTTCATGGAAGCTATTGTTAATGTTGTTATTACCCTTAAAATAAGTATCCACATTGCAGGAGTTGCTGTGCTCAGTCATAGGAGAGTCACTAGAATCATTTGGAACCCACGAGTTGTGAATTTTTAACCAAACTTGAATCTTTTAAAAGCTCATCTGTTCTGCAGAGCTTTCCAGCTCTTGCTCACAGCCTTGCAGCATGGGCTGTCCTCTGAGGGCTGAGCGAGGACTCCTGGAGCCCTCTTCTCCTTCTCAGAGTGGGGTGCAGATGCTTACATGGAGTACGAAGGGTACACCACAAAACCATGAAATCAACACTGCAAGGACAGAGACACCCAAAAGGCAAAATAGAAAGTCTTTACTGTGCTTTTGGTATTGCCTATATGTCTCTCATCTCTCCATATCCTATTGATCTACTAAGGCCATTGTCATGCAAACCTGCCTGTTTTATCCCTTGTGTACAAGAGCTCCTGACTAGGCTTTTTTCTAGCCGCAGCAGTTCATGCATGTCCTCATCAGATCCATTTCCTGGAACCTCTGCTTGCAAGCTCTGCTCCAAGTGCTTTTATTTATTCATGGCTTCCCTTGTTCATTCATTCATGAGCCTCTCCAGAGCAGCTCATCTGCATCCCACTCTCTGGGATGCTTTCTGAGGTAGGTAGCATTCCGTCATGGCAGGAAAAAAGAGCTGACTTGGCTCATTGAAAGACCACTGTGAATTTATCAGCTGGATGATCATCTTAGGGAAAACAAGGAAAAATGTCCAAAAACATGCACCTGGGAGAAGTACGTGTACTCACAGACAGACTTGAGTACCTGGGAAGGAAAAGGGACTGGAAAGGTTGCCCCAGTGAAACAAGCAGCCTACGCAAAGTCACAAAGGAAATAGAGCAAAAGTAACTCCATTTGAGCAGCTTATCCTAGTATTGGGGTGCCACGTGCATGTGTGGGTGTCCGCAAGTAGGAAAGTGGGGCTAATGAAGTTCCACAGAAAGAAAGGATCGGAGTAAAGCCAGAAAGGCAAGCAACACCTAGTCTGTCAAGAACCCGGGGTTAATGAATTGGACCGCCGTATCCTGGAAATGAGTGGTTACGTTACCTGCAAAATTCATATTCTTCTACAAAACATAGCCCCTAAGCTACTTGGAAAGCAAAGATTTGAAGTATTATGATTTGAGGCTGGTGGCGGGGTGGATTATGAGACCCAATCACAATCATTAAACCAAGAGTAGGGGTGCATACCTGTAATCCCAACTACAGAGGACAAAATTGGGAAGGGGTGGTTGTGATCCAGGCTAGCTCTGAGCAAAAATGCAAGTCTCCTGAAACAAATATGACTTCCTAAAACCAAAATAACTGATATAAGGGAAAATCAGACATGGTAGTTGATGCCTGTATTATCAGCTCCACGGGAGGTGGAGAATGGGAGAATCACAGTTCCTGACCTACTTTGGCTCTCCAAAAAGAGTAGGAGACCCCAAGTCAACCAATAAAAATCTGATCTCATGGCCTACATATGTCACCCCAGCTACATCGGTAGGGTAAATATGAGAATTTCAGTGTAGGATGGCCCTGGCACAAAAGTGAGTCCTTTTCTCAAAAAGAAGGAAATCAAAGAAGAAAAGGGCTAGAGGCCTGAGTCTGGCATTATTTCACCTGCTTTTCAAGTGCTAGGCCATGAGTTCAAACCTCAGGATTGAAAGAAGAAGAGGAGATGGACAACGGGGAGAAGTCTGATAAGAAGGAGCAAATGGAGAAAACAGAGGGAGAAAAGGAGCAAGGGGAGGAGGAAATGTAGGAAAAAGAAGGAAAGGAAGAAGAGTAAAAGAAAGGGGAGGAGGAGAATGTCCTAAGAGAGTGAAAAACAAACAACCAAGCAGGTTGCTGTAGTGCTGGAGAAGACCAGAGCTACACCAACAGCCAAGGGAATGGCAGAGCGGTGATAATGTAGTTTTCTTAGAGACAAGGACACTGGATAGCAGCGACGCAGTCAAACCCAGCCTGTGTGCTGAGCCCTAAACCGCCTTTACCTTACTATGCTTTTGGCAAAAGAAGCCAACTTAAGCACGAGCATATTTGGGAGTGTGGAATCTGCTGTAGAGAAAAGACTGCTTTGCTTTTCCCTGAGCACTGAGAGAAGCACTTGGCCATGATTAGGGTGACAGATCTGCAGCCGGGGTAATGACACCATCTCTGAACTCACCTGCAACTGAACGGGACCCTTCCCCTGAGGATTTATTGCCTCATGACTCTGTCTGATGAGTTATTTTAGAGCCAGGATGATTTTTTTTATCATATAAAAAGTAGCTAGGAGGTTCTGGGGACTATGAAGCCCCTGAGCAATGGAAACTGACTCAGTGGTAAGTAGCTCTGTGTCTGTCAACTCCAGGTCCAGATTCTAAGTTCTCAAAGGGACAATCCGCAAGACTGAGTCTGAGTTCCATCTGCCCCTGGCAGTTGCCTGCTTCTCAATGAACTTAGTTTATGTTTTCCATTACGTCCTTCTCAGATATCCCCATTCTGATCTTTCCTTTAATTTCCCAAAACAATTACTGGCACCTGAAACCACCTTGCCTTGAAATTTGGTAGTAAAAGAGCTATTACATGCATCCTAGGTTCCTGGAGAATTAAATTCTTGCTGTGTTTTGCAGCTTTGAAGGGCTCTGATGACGAGTGCTTTTGGAATTCTAGGTTGTGGTCAGAAGAATTTATCACAAGATCACTTTCAACATATTGCATGAATTGGTGCGTCCATAGACTAATTGGAGGCAATGGTAATTGTTCACAATGGAGCAAAGCAAGACCACAACAACAGGGGTGACTGAGGATCGAGATAAGACAACAGAGAAGAAAGCAATGGGGTTGACTGGGTTACTTCTTATCATGAGGACCTGAAGCCCTACTTCCTCCCCCAGAAGTATGTGACTGACTTGATGAGGATAACAATAACGACGCCTGCCAATGGCCAAATGAACCTGCACAGGATGGGCCCAGAAAACCAATTTCCCTGGAATAACTTGTGCAAAGAGAAAAATACAAAGAGTATGAGGCTGCTAAACAGGAAATTACAGTGTTCTGAGTTGAAAATTGTGTTTGGGTATGTGGTGCCCAATCTCTAAAATATAATTACTTAGGAACATAGTTTAATTTGTATCAGTCCCAATTTATGGCTTGTCTATGTCTATAGAAATGATTATGGTTTGAAGTTTCTTGTGCCTTCCTTGAGGTGTCAAAAATGATTATCAAGCCTTCAGCAGTAACCACCTTTCCCTGAGAATTGGCAGCCACAGGCCCTTTAATCAGTAGCAAGATACTATAGAGCCAAGGCATGCAAATATGCAATCTTAGAACAACAGAAAGAGCAGTAGTGAGCCCCAGCAGGAAGGGCCCACCAAGAAAAACACCCATAATTCACCCGTTGCCAACTACAGAAGGCTGGATTCATACCTCCACAATTGTGCCACATACCAATACAATCTAGTTTCTGCTACCAACTTGCCATTTTAATACTCTAATTGTTTCAAAGAGCCTAATATAGGCAAGGCTGCTACCCTTTTATTTAAAAAACAAAAACAAAAACAAAAAAAAAAAAAAAAAAACCTCATGATCCAAAACAGTTCATCCCTAAACACTGCATTAACTCATTCAGTGACCATACACAAGCCATTTGATTATACTGGGCTTAAGGCTTCTCATCTCTATAAGGAAGAGCTTGAACATGGTGGTTTTAAAAGACCTTCCCTGCCCCAAGTAAAGCTGGATATACATACACACATACATATATACATACATATATACAATGCTCATGTATACAAATATTTATATATACATACACACATATGTATGTGTGTACCTATACACACACACACACACACACACACACACACACACGAAGAGAAGTATGTGTTTCTTACAAAATTCATCCAGTGTGGATATTCATGCATACACCACACATATCTGTTTATATTGAGGTTTGGTTGTGAAATATATGTGAGAAAAGAAAAAAATAGAAAACATTGCTTAGATGGCCTTTCATAGAATATATCACATATATGCAGTTTAGTTTCCTGTCAGAAACTTCTATCTGGATGGACTCTGGTGGAGAAGAATGCTAAGACCTACCATCATACTGTGAGCAGCCTCTATACCTACTAAGAGCAATCCATTTTTCTGGTCACTCAGCAGGCTACACACCCTGTACTTTGTGGACAGTTTGTGTTTTGTGCTTCACAAGGGTAAAGGCTATTGGAGGAAGTCAGACAGATGTGTAAATGGACTTTGAAGAGTACTCTGCTTTGAATAAATTTTATTATGAAGCATGTAGATAGCACTTCACAGATATAAAGTTCTCACCAATCATCATGTTGTTTTATATGAGCTACATGCTGTAGAAACTTTCCTATAGGATGATTACATAAGAAATCACAACCCTAGCCAAGTTATGGAAGCAGCACAGATGCGCTTTAATGAACAAAAGGGGATCAAGAAAATGTGATACACACACACACGCACATGCACATTATAATTTTACTAATTTACTCATTCATTAGGTAGAATGTCCTTATGTCATTAGCAGGGAAATTGACGGAAAAATTATGTTAGACAAAGTCAGGCTCAGAGAAACAACCTGAGCATGTTTTTTCTCTTGTATATGGAAATTAGATCTAAATTATAAATATATGTAAACATATACAGAGTCATATACATACACACACATAAACATATTCTTAAAGAAAGTTCCAATGATCTTAGCAACAGACATAAAGCTTAACAAAAATACCAACAAGCTATATCATGTTTCAGTGGGGTGAGGCCAAAGCAAAGGTACAAGAGAGGAAGGGCTAGAGAATGCAGATTGTAGTCAATGTACCTATGTGAAAATTGAACCAGGTACACTGAGGGGATGGATGGGTTTAGGAGTGAAGGGGACAGTGATAAAAGGGGCTACTTTGATCAGGATATATTGTATTACAAACTGACAGGTTGAAGTGAATTTGCATAATTGCCTAAAGATGATTTCAGAAAATAAATAAGAAGAAATAAATCACATCCTTGTTAGTTCTGAATAATAATAATAATAATAATAGCAATAATGATGAGAGGAATAAAATATTATTATTGACTTCCTTTTCCTCCTTTCACAGGAGGCTTGGGAGCAAAAGCAGAATATTGGGGGGGGGGGATTAAAATGCTCCTAGAAGGATTAGATAGTTTTTCAAGACAGTGACTTTAGAGCAAAGACTTGTACAAGAGGAAAGGCTGGCACGAGGCTCCCTACAGCAAGTGTAATCCAAGCAGAGGGAATAGCCAAAGCAAGATCCTAACAAGAACCAACCTGGTGAGTTTGAAGAACACCTGAGGAGGGTAGAGCAGAGTAATGGATAAAAATAACAGGAAGACGAGATGGACCTTGAGAAGAAATTTGCACCACTACCAAGCTTTGGGCACTTCAATGATGCTGCCCTAAGACCAGGAGCTGCTGGAGCATTTAAGCTCTGAGTGGTGTCAGCTTAGAAAGGCATCTTTCTTGCAGTTCAGAGTTGACAACCATCAGTGAGGGACAGCCAAGATCACAGTGATGGAGACCAGTCCAGGCAAAAGGGAACCAGTAGCCCATATACATGGAGCAGAAGCAGAAAGGATACTTCTGGATACATAGTTTGAAGATAGAACTAGGAAGATTTCCTAGTAGGGCTGAATGCGGAATTTGAGTTTAAAAACATCTAAATGACTCAAAAATTACTAGTCTGAGAATGGAAAGAGAGGAATTGCCACCCATTAGGAGGTCATGGATTAGGTGATATATACACAAACTTCAAGTGGACCATTAGATACAAAAGTTCATAGTTCTGGGATGCACTGAAATAATTTATAATTGTAAGCATACAAGTTACATCTAAATATATAAAATAAAATTATCCTTTGTCTCAGTAACATATTTTCTAGAAATATAACCAAAGAAAAGGAAACCAGCACTTCATATATGAGTGTATGCACACATAATTGTGTGAATATATATAGTGTGTATATATATCAATATATTTTTTAATGTTCATTGCCTAAGAAATATTCACATGGGCCAAGTTAAAGATAACTGTCCCTCCACAGATGAATGGAGGAAATTTAATCACATGCATAGATAATAGGATATTCTGTGCTAACAAATTGTGCCATTTACATCAAGGTTTTTCACCTAGCATATATTATGCTAAGAGAAATAAGTCAGACACAGAAAGAAAATATTTTACAATTTTACTTATAGAGGAGCCTAAAACAAAGTGAAATGCATGGGAGAGTAGGATGGTGACGATAAGCTGGTGATGATCAGGGCTGAGTAGTTGGAGGGAATAAGATAAAGCTCAGAAGGCAATGAATTAGAGTCATATAGAATGAATCTGTTTAGAGATCTCTTATAGCACAAGAATGTATTTCATAGTATTGTATTTTATATAAGAAATTCATCAATAGGAAAGATTGTAGGTGTCCTTACCATATATACTCAAACACAATTACACACACACACACAGACACACACAGATACACACAGTTATTATGTAAGGCTACGGATATGTTAATTTGTTTAATTATAGTAATCATTCCTCTCTCTTTCCTCTCTCTCTCTATATATATATCAAAACATCATGAGATTTCAATCACACCATTTACTTATGATATAAACGATAAGACAGACAAGAAAAAAAAGAAAAGAAAAGGCCATTAGAAGCAGTGATTACACCACCAGGGTGACTATGGAAAGAGAACAAAGTACTGGATTGGAGCCCTGGAGCCTTGAGGGTCAAGATGTCAGGAAGGAGTTTTCAGTAAAGTGCACCATGAAAGATGTCCCTGAAAGAGAGGCCACTGAAACCGAGGAGAAAAAACCCCAGAAGAGTGCAGCCTTGCAAGGAAGGGTCTCCAGAGAGAAGGGAACATTTGTGGTTAAACAGGAGGATGCTGAGAACTGATGATTATTAGTTCCGCTTAAGCACTGTGGCTGTCAGGAAGCATAGAATGGTGGACCAACGGGAACATCATGGAGAATGAGAGGAATCAGATACAAGAAGCAAACACAACGTTTCCCAGTGGTTTACTGCAATGGGACAAGGAGTGGTAGTTGCTTGGGAGAATGAGGTCAGAATTGAGGGGTTTGGGATTTAATTTAAAATAAATGACAGCATATTTGGTGGTTGGTGAGAGAGACAGGGATGGGGGAGGTAGAATACTATGCGTATAGAGAAGGACTGACTGGAAAAGATCAAGTGCTTACATCACTGGGAAGCCATGACTCATATTCGGCTGTTCAATCCCAGAATGTTTCATTACACTGCGCAGTAATGAAGTGACAGTAACAACATCCTTAAATTTGGGTGTATTTTCTATTATTTCAAACTTCTTATGATAGAAGAAAGTGAAACGAAGGTTCAACAAAATTCTCTAGAATTATGCAGCTAGGAAATAAACCTTGAAAACCCTTTTAGTTTCCAAAGTTGAAGACAATATGGTTATATTTTGAATTGTATGGGAGTAGAGAGTCACTGTTTTGTTTTGTTTCTTAAAAACAAAACAGAGGGGTTACAGTACACAAGTCAGGTGTTGAGTACATTTCTTTTTGAACAGTGCCACTTCTTTCCTCCTGTTCTCACGGGGTTTTCCCTCCAGACCCCTGCACCCCACAATTTGTACAGTTCATTTTTAACATAGTGCCTAGCAAGTACCACTGCTGAATTAGTTCACCCTTTGTCCCACCATTTCTGTGCTTCCCCTTCCCCTCCTCAAATCAGATAAACTTACATATAAGACAAAGTTTACAGAAATCTAAAATAGCAACAAAAGGAGAACAAAAAGAAAAGAAAAACAGACACAAAGAGAAAAATAAAAACTGTTTCCATTTCTTGAGGTTCATTTTGATAAGCATCACTTTATATGATCATATGTACATAGCTACTGAGCCCTTGTGATGATTTCCTAAGAATATCTACCTTAGGTCTTACTGTGTGAATGTTTAGAGTCCTGTTTAATTTATAATGTCCAGGTGTAACTTTTTGTCTTTTACTACCCATTGGGTTTACTTATAGATTTATAGGCATATTCTAATTATTACAAATGAGGGAAACCATGTAACCTATGTTTCTTTGGGTCTGGCTTGCTTCACTTGTTTTTGAGTGTGGAGAAAAATGTGGAAGTCTTAATTTTCCTCTTTTCCTAAACTGCCTGTTCTGTTCTCAGGGTAACCGTTTAAAGACAGAGAAAGCCAGAAAACCAGAATGATTGGAGGAAATATTTTGGGTATCAAGAATACCTGAATCCTTATTTGATGATGGCTAAATTATCCAATGTGTGCTATAATAAACTCCATAGAAAATTACACCAAAGAACATTAATTTTATCATATGAGAATTAAGAAGAGATTTTTAAAGAGAAATAGTAGAAAAATGGTGCCTCCTAAAGAATGAGGTATAAAGGAGATTTTGTGCAGAACAATAAAGGCACTGGCTCTTCTGAAAGTTTACTTGAAGCATTAAACATTCCATGTATTTCCTCTGATTCCCTAAATATAAGGCCTGCAACATCTGTGCCATCATTTACAATCAAACCAAAGTCATGATTTGAATTTTTTAGGTATTTCTCTGAGAAAAATAAAAGTCCCAGTGAAAAGATCAATCTTTTCACCTTGATTACTTTCCAGTAAGGATATATTTACACTTTCCATATTCAATTGCAAACATTTCTCATATTCATACTTCGATTAAATCTTTTAGCTAAATATTAAATCTTACTCATGCATAATCACCAAGAAGTGTAGAAGGAATTTAAATATTGTGATAAGAGGACATGAAATTTCCAAAGCAATTTTAAAGTTACATCAATGCCAAGTCCGATTGCTGCTTGCTCATTTTACAAGCACGGTGGCCCATGACCAAAGTCAAATGAAACTTACTGTTGGACCCAGGAGAGTTAATCCTTTCATTGGAAGTCCTGCTATGGAAACAGAAAATGAAGTTGTAACAAACCAACAACCCAACATGGATCATCTTTACAAGTTCCTGAGAACAATGTTGACCTTCCTTGTAAAACAGTAGTCATGTTAACATGAGTTACCCATTCATTCTAACTCCTGACCCTTATTTTTGTAGAAAAAAATAGGCTCGTATAAACAAACTTTCCTTTAAAAAAATCATTTGGAGTTCTCAATCATCAGTGAAGAATGTGCTGAGAGGTAGCACATTCATACAGCAATGGATCTCGACTTCCCAGTCTCCACTGCAGACCCCCTAATGCTTTTCACTACTTTCCAATGGATCTAAAGGTGCCAGTATCCATTGCAGACCCCCTAATGCTTTTCACTGCTTTCCACAGAAAGCCATGTTCCTGTCATGGTATGACTCAGGGTGAGCTAATTTCTGGGATCTTGAACGTGAGCTATGTTACGAGACCAGTTCCCAGTGCATTCCACACATCTATCACCTCTTTCTGTCTAGTAGGCAGTACGTGATGAAATGTGTACTTGTTGGAGGCCGTCTGACCATTGGACTGAATCAAGTTGGTAATTGGAACTGAGAGAGATGCTTCTCAATTGCACCTTTCTCTCCATCATGAACATAGGATCCTGGAAATTGCTTCCAACTACTGAGGGTGCTGGAGTCTGTGAGGTAGAAAGCTCAGTCCTTCCAAGCAACATGGCTCATGGCCTAAACAGACCTTTGCAGTTCAAGGCCAACCTAAGAGAAGAGTTAATAAGACGTTATCTCAACTAATCAGAAGTGGAATGTGATTTACATTCATCATCCCACCTATACAGGAAGGGTAAGGAGCAGGAAGATGTTCAGGGCCAGTCTGTACAGGAAGTGGGACATTACTTGAAAAGAAATGAAAGCAGAAGAAGTTTAGGACATGAGGCAAGTGGGAGGATGTTTTTCAGGAAATGCACAAGGCCCCTGAGTTCAAATCACAGTTTTGCCACTACCAACAAAAATATCCTAGTTACTATGAATCTTAAAGTTTTATACTAAATGAAAAGGAAGAGTCACTTCCGAGCTATTTAAGGTTCACTCATCTGACACATGCTTGACTTTCCTATCTGACACTTACTTCAGAAAATTCCCTTCAAACCCTTTCAAAACAGTGTCTCTGTGCAGATATGCTTGACTAGACAGGAAAAAACACATAAGCACGAGAGCAAGACTTTTATTAGATGAAAATGATCCTTAAGAACTACAGAGAATATGTTGGAAATGAGCTATAGAACTTGGGGGGCATGAATTCAGGGAGTGAAATTTGGGGGGATGAAGGGAGGGGTAACAAGTTTGACAAGAAATGTTCTAACTACCTTATATAAGTAACCACAACCTCTCTGTACAGTGCCTGGACAATAAAATTAAAATTTTTTAAAGAAAAAGAATTACAGAGATACTTCCATGCCAGTCTGTTCCTGTCATCACCTTGGCTTAAGATTCTACCATCTTCTAGAAAT
Source organism: Perognathus longimembris pacificus (assembly GCF_023159225.1). Classification (NCBI taxonomy): domain Eukaryota; kingdom Metazoa; phylum Chordata; class Mammalia; order Rodentia; family Heteromyidae; genus Perognathus; species Perognathus longimembris. The sequence continues at coordinate 37,533,393 of NC_063178.1, forward strand.
TTCCCCAGCATTCTTTTTTATACCCTCTCTTGCCACAAGGGTATGATTTTGGACTTAATGTAAATAATATAAAGACAAGTTCAAGACAGAAAATTGGCTTTCCAAGGGCAATACCTGGAAGTTTTGGCCTACAGATGAGGACCTACGGAATCTTCAGTGGAGCCCTCAGTTCTAGCTGCAGGAAGTATAGACATTCCTTCCTCAAATGAGGCCAACAAGACAGTAGCTTAAGCTTCGAGTAGAAGTGAAGTATTTGGTAAAATTCACTGATATGAATTAATGATACACTATGTATCACTGAAGCTATATCAAGGTTCTGTGCAGATTCAAGAGATGATGACCTCTGTCCACCTGAGTCATGAATCAAGCAGTCAAAAAATACAGGAAGGAGAAGATTGAAAATTCAAACGATTAGATTTGTAGCTACCTTACCAAGTTTGGAGCACATGGGTGCAAATTGGCAGTCATGTGAGGTTACAAAAATCTTCTTTTTGAATTAGGCAGACTCCGTAATACAGCCACCAGGCATAGATGGATTTGCTGTAGGTCTCGCCCAGAGGGAAATGCGATGCAGAACAGCACACAGGCCTTCAACATGCCCTAAGGATGCTCAGCCCCACCTAACAAACTCACCATTGGAAGATAGCCTCTTCTCTCACAGGGGAGGAAGGAAGCGAAGTCTGGAGTTACATGAGCTTAAATCCCACTAAGGCTGAAGCAGGCCAGGGAATGTAAAAAGATACTCTGTTTCTTGACAAGCAAGTAAAACAATAAGCCAAGCCAAAGATTTTTGTTGTTGTTGTTAAGAAAAGAGATACACAGTAAATCACATTTAGACTAATAGAGAACATTAACTTTGAAAGACAGCCTTGCTGACCTGGGGGATGGCTCGACTGGGAAGGAAAACACACACACACACACACACACACACACACACACACACACACACACACACACCCAATTGAGAATTCGATGATTAATTCTGGAGAATCTGTGATTTATTCCAGGACATCATGGTGGAAGTAGGCAGGAAGTAGGTAGACATCATCTATCTACACCACCACGTACTGAAGCATGAGGGTCCCTGTTGTCTGGGTAAGATACTCGGTGTGTGGGGAGTACAGCAGCAGCCCAGGACCCCAAGTAGGTGCCTATCACCCACCCACCTGTCCCATTAAAGATTGCTGTCGCCCCTTTGAGCAGCACCAAAACTCAGATTAGACCAACTGGAGGATGAAGAGTGGAGGTGTCAGCAGTGACGGATTTGGCCTCACAAAGCTCACCAGGAGGATCTCATTCTTTGAAAGTCTCTTATGTGTTCTATTTTAAAAATTCATGAAATTCCAACACTCTCTCACACAAAACCTCCATTTTGCTCTGATATAAAATGGGATTTAAATTACCCACCATTAAGAAAACGCATGCTTTGTCGGAAGGGATGGCTTGCTTTGTCCTTGGTCATATGCATTCCTCGTAGGTTGTTCAGTAACCAGAGGCCTCAATCCCTTGTATGCATACCAAGGTTTGAGCAGCATTGCTACCATGCGATGTCCCTTCAACCATCCCTTCGCCCAACAAATATTTATTGTGAAAGAATGGTTTGCAAGACCTTATATGCATATGACAGAGTCACGGGTCTCAAGGGATCATAAGTTTGAATGGAGGAGTTTACCATTTTCATTTCTAATAAGAATCTGAATGTCAAGTGCCTGTTCCAGTGATTGGTACCTAGTGGGCATGGTTAAAAGTTATTTTTACATCATTACAATTGCTTTTATGATTATGCTGAAAATGTATTGACAATTAGAGCAAATAATATTGACTTTCTGTTGGAAAGAAAGGAGACCTTTCAAAGGCTTAATCATAAAATGAAAGCAAATAATATCAGAAGAAACTCTCTGGCACTTTGTTACACTGACCCTCATTAGGTTTAAGATCATTTAATGCAAAAACCTACAGTTCATATCACGTACTGCTTGCATGAATAACAAGGCATACTTGGCACATGGCTATGATTGGCTGTACTTATTTACTTGTGTTACCTAAAGAAGACTATTATAAGCAAGAGCAATTGTTCTCTACAAGCTATATTTAGCATCCATACAACATGAGTCAGGGGAAGTTTTAAATTTTCTAATAGCCATATCTAAAACTAGTGGCAATAAATGGGATTTGAAAATACAGTATTTCAAAAGCATTGCCATTTTAATGAGAAGCCAATGTAAAATTATGAATGAGATAGTTTGTAGTTTGCCTTCATTCTACTAGGTCTTCAAAATCCAATATATACTGTGTATTTTCAGCCCAAACCAATCCTGGTCCAATTCCACACCATTCACATGTGGTTTGTGACTACCATGTTGGAGATTGCAGGTGAAGAACCAGAGCTCTGGTTAAAATCCAAGAACACCTCTGTCAAGAAGTCATCTGCATGGGCTTCTCGAATTTGTGTATTAATCATGTGTCTTGCTAAAAATGAGTAGAAGACATAGAATTGTTTCTAAGCAGTATACATTCATGTGTGTCTTGAGCAGTATAAATTCATCTATTTACATTTTTGATGAAAGAGCACTAGTTACAAACATTGAAGTTGGCAGGTCTATAGTAGGTGGATTTTTGTCCTTTTCCTGGTAGTTCTGCATTATTAGGATTATTTTATTCTTATTCTCGCACTTGTTGGCATAACTTGATTTTCTGTCTTCTCCATCATTATCAGTACAGCACAATTTTTAACTTACTGTAAGTGTTTAATTTGCCCCCATATACAGACTTTAACTCATGTAGAAAATGTTAAAATGTGTCTAAAAGTAAACATAGATACAATGAATTTTGGGAGTGAGTGACTAAGATATTTTCACAGGAATAAAAATGCCTTTAGGAAACTTCAGCTCACCTTAACTGAAGTCAGGTGAAACAGTCTCAGGTGAAGAGTTATTGTATTTCTTTACTCAGTTATTTGCTTATTTGGGTGTATTTAAAAATGCAGCCTGTTCTTTAAAATCCCATATAAACCATCGATTTTCATAAGCCACTTGAATCATAAGTGTATTTAATTATTTCTCAAAGTATTAATTACTTTTGTGGTACAGATTGTGCCTGGGGATGCATATAAGATTTTTTTTACCCAGAAATAAAATACCCACAAAAGAATTTAGTTCTATTCTGAGAATTTTCTCACAACATAGCATTCACAATGTAATGATAAAGGAAATTGCCAAAAATCACAGTAGCTGTCTACTGTAAAACTGTCTGCACATAAGTGAATTAAAGCCATACAGCATTATGAATGGGGTTGTACCTGTGCTGACAAATATAATATGGTAACAGAATATCATGATTTAACATTTGTTCTATTTGTAATTATATAGTAATATAATGTTACAGAACAATAACTCAGCTACAATATGCGAATCCGTTTTTGTAACCCAGGTACTGTGTGCATAGGTTACATCCATTAAGTTATTGGCTTATCTTTAGCATTTTCACTCAAGGATGGTAATCTACTATTTGAGACGTAGCTCCATTTCTAGATTTTTGCTAGTTAATTGGAGACACTTGTGTCAGGGAGTTTCCTGCACAGGCTGGATTCAATCTAGGTGGTGAATGTTTTAGTTTGATATTAGCAATAATTTCACAATATGTCTGTAATCAAAACATTCCATGACAAATCTGAGATGTATACAACTCTTGCTGATCCGTTAAATCTCAATGTAATGGGGTAAAAATGATTCTTGGATTTATCTCTAATGTAATTTCTCTTCCATCCAGTTGTCTGTGCGGAGTCTCTGGTCTCTAAGAACAAAGACCCCAAAGGATGCTTAGAAACCTTTACCTGGCTATTTTCCCAGCCCCATTCTGTGAACCATCTGTTTCCCTTCACATCCTGAAAAATGCTATTTTTATTTGCCTGTATTCGTAAATTCTCTGGCCTATTCTTTGATTATACTGTCCTAGGAATGCATTGGCACAGTTGCCTTCTGCCTTCTCTTTAGCAGATATTCAGAAAGATGGTCTTTAAATCCATTTCTTCCTTTTTATCTCTTTTCTTTTCTTTCCATTTTTAAACTTTTACCAGTCCAGTGGTTTGAACTCTGGGCCTGGGCTCTGTCCCTGGGCTCTTTTGCTCAAAGTGAGTTCTCTACCACTTGAGCCACAGCATTACTTCCAGCTTTTCCTGGATTAATTGGAGATAATCTCACAGACGTTCCTTCCAGAAATGACTTTGGACCTCTATCCTCAGATCTCAGCCTTCTGAGTACTAGGATCACAAGTATGAGGCAGCAGCACCTGAGAAAAGGGTGTTTCTACCACCTCAAGCTGTAGTCCTGGGTGTCAGGAAACTGTTTGAGAATGTCTCTTAACCGGTGTACTGAGAGAATGGCCCCTAGTGTTCAGTGTTCACAGAGACTGACTTTGTTACACAAAGGAATTAATGAAGATTTCTTTTTATGTATTCACTTCGTAAGCTATACAGTACTTCATGTTCCTTCTTGTCATGCTTCTGTACCATTTTGTGCCTTAATTATTACTAAATTTCCTCATCTTCATTCAACAATCAAAATTCATCAATCCTTCAAGACCGGTATAATCGAGTTCATTTTCCTCATTCAAAACTACAATCATCCATCACAGGCATCGACACCTGTCGTCCCCTGACCAGCAGGAGCCCTGTACTCCTGAGTGGGGTGTTGCTTCTGAGGCTCTGTCTTCCACAAAGGCCAGATTCCCATCAAGAAAGTCATTGCTAGTTGATCATGAACCACTGAGCAGATACCATAGTGGCTAAGGCCTCAAGCCACCAAATACATAAAGCATTGTATACGGATGCACTACAGACAGCACCTTGATGATGAGGTCAAAGGGCCAACTATTAAAAAGTAGACACAATAAAAAAGGAGACTAAAATGACTAGCATGCCCTCCTCTCCCTGAGGTCCCTATTTTCAGTCATTCACTGTCTGGTGTTTTTCCTACCTTCTACAGCTCATAGATCAACAAGGCTCCTCTGCTTCCTCCCAAAAAGACAGTTAATGTAACCGTTTCTCAATACCTCCCTTACTGGGCCTCAGCCCCAGCCACTGTCAATTCACATTGGCTCCTGCAGTATTCTGCAAATTTGCTTTCATTTTTAGTATTTAAATCAGATCATGTCACTCCCCTACTCAAAACATTTACGGGGGAAAAAAAACAACAACCAACCTTCACTCACATTGTAAGCAAAATGTCAACTTCATTGCTATGGACTCAGCTGATATTTCAAGTGTCATTTCATATTGCGTAGCCTGTTCAGCCTTCTCTGATTACCAGTCTCACTCTTCTCCCGGTGATTGATTAGTATTTCAGAGCTGGCAGTCAATTCACTCCTTCCTCCACCAGTCTCCTCTTCACCATTTTCTAGGTTTCCAGTCTTACTTTCCTGGAAATTACTTAAAAACAATTCTGATGCATGCAAACCACGGTGCTCAGGTTCAGCAGTCAAGGCAGAAGAGTAATCAACCTTTGGCCTAAGAGTTCTTCCACTTGGCACAAATTATCAACAAATGCATTTTGCACTTACTGGTGTTTCTTTATAGTACAGAGCTTGAAAAGAAAAATGAACAAATGTAGCCTGGGTTATCGCCCAGAAGTGGAGTCTCAGATGTGTGGGGCCTCAAGTTCCATCACCAGCACGTAATAAACAATGAGTTTTTTTCCATTGGTATCAGATTATTGTAATGTTACTTGTATGAATATTTTGAGAACATAAAGAAATATGGAGAATAAAATTAAAATGATATGAAAAATATAAAATGATTTGAGGCTTATATGAGACATAGTTCAATCTTCTATCCATAGATTGATTTTTTTTAGATTTAAAATTCAAACTATAATGCGATATTCAACTGATAAAGTACATACTCATAATTCACATATAAGATAGAGTGATACATCTCAAGCACAATGTTAATACAATTATATATGTGTTATTTTTGTAGTCTGGGTTATAAAAATATAGTAAATCAATCACATTATGACTATAATCACTGTTAAATAAATAAAGTTGCCTTCACCAGAAAGCAATTAGTTATGTTTAAAGTCTAACTGGCATAGAAAATTATAACCATGCCAAATTATCCATTTTTCAGATTAAGGACATTAATGGGCCTCCAAACTGCATTTGGGTCATAATTTTATTTGCTTAAACCACAGGCTTCTCCCATCGTCAAATCTAACTATTAGTAGTTTATTGAAGCTACTATCAACATTAATGAATATTCAAGCCTATACACTTACTCTTAATTAGGCCTAATTGTTTGCTATTTTCAAATACTCTCATTTAAATAGAATATCTCAGGTGAAAACTATTTACTCTAGTGAATTCAATTTTTCTCATTAAGTTTAGCATTATGCTAGGCGAAATGTAACTATTTATGTAAATTGCTCCCTTCTTTCAATATTCATTATATTTTACAGGTTTTAAAGTGTTTATTTAAGTGGCAATATGACTAATGTGGACTGTGAAACTTATCAGTAACAAAATTATACCATTTATTCTATCTATGCTGAGTGTGGAGATTTGACCTGAGCTTGCTAACAAATGAAAAATAACTTGGTGACTTTACGAAATGATAAGTGGGTGAATTTGCTTCATTGTGGTACTTCTTTCTTTTTATCATGTATCAGATAGCATCATGCTACATAACTTAAACATGCACTATAACATTTACTTTAAAAACCAACTGGACAAACTGTTCCTATTTTAACTCTTCAGAAGGATATTAAACCATTTGGAAATTTTCAGAACTTTTAATGACTTGCAGTTGCAATAATTTTGTACATAAAATATCTACAATATTGGCATACATATTCTTTTACATGTGCATAGAGATGGACCAGACTCTACAAAAAATCAAATAAAATATTCCTATTTTGCCCAAATTTTCTAATTTCAAGCTTTATCAAATATTTTCCAAATTTTAGTTAGGAAACAAAACAAAGCAAAAAATAGAGGTTAAGGTGTGTGGTGCAAGTGGTAGAGCTCCTTCGTAACCAATTTAAGACCCTGAATTAAAATCCTACTACTAAATAAATGTGTTAAACAATTGAAGATTTATAGTTAGACTGGATGTAATTTTCTACTTTTTCCTGATGTTCCTTTGCCAAGCGTTAACTTGACTTTCCTTGACTGAGGAATGGCAATCCAGGCTGGTAGTTACACAAGCTTCTAATTACATTCCCATGCATTTGTCTACACGTTGAATTTTCTCATAAGTTACATGCCTCCCTTTTTGTTTTCATATTCTATCCTTTTATATCCATAGGTTTTTGTTCATGAGCTGATTAGAGTTCTAAACCACTACTTACCGAGGAAACACCATTAATATAGCCGCTACTTATTGATCAAACCTTGAGAACTTTGCACATAATCTCATAAACTGAGAATGTTTTCTCTGCTTGAGTCCAATCCCAGGTGGTCACCCCTAAGAGATGAGAAAATAATGCCATTTGTTTTAGAAAAACAGGTCTTACTCTCTTCTTTATTTCATTCCTATAACAGGGTGATGCTTTGATATGCTATAATGGTGATGCTTTCACAGATGCATCAAAGCCTTTCACTTCATGAAGTCACTCTCATGTTTCCAATAATTTTTGTTGGTTTCTTGTTTGTTTGTTTTTTTTTTTTTTTCCAGTCCTGGGGCTTGGCCTCAGGGTCTGAGCACTGTCCCCAGTTTGTTTTTGCCCAAGGCTACCACTCTACTACTTGAGTCATAGCACCATTTCTGGCTTTTTCTGTATATGTGGTGCTGCAGAATCTAACCCAAGGTTTCATGTATCCAAGGCAAGCACTCTACCCACTAGACAATATTCCCAGCCCCTACAATAATTTTTGGTTTCCTCTGTTTTCCAATTTTTTTCTCAGGGTCGGGCTATGAATCCATCAAGTAAATACTGGGGTTTTACTTACTTATTGTGGGATTCTATTACTGATTCAATGTCATTACTTGTTATATGTATTTTAACTTGTGTTTATTCCCGGGCCCAATTTTGGTAGGTCATACGTATCTAAATACTTATTTCTTCTAGATTTTGCCTCTTATTTTTATTGTGAATTTTAAGAAAGTTATTCTCTAAATTTTATTGATATCTGTTATAATAGCCAAGTTTGTTTCTAATTACATAAATTTGGGTCTTCTCTCTCTCTTAGCTTTTTATTATCTAAAGCTTGATCAGTCTTATGTGCCTATCATTTCAAGAGCCAGTTCTTTGTTTTATTAATTATCATATTATTCTCTTAATGTTCATTTAATTAACGAACAGTCTGAATTTTATTAGACTTTTCTATCTACGAAGTTTGTAGTTAGATTGATCTTATTTTTCTAAGATCTGAAAGTCTATTATTAGGTTATTTATTTTAGATTTTATAACATATTTAATGCATGCATTCATAGCATTTTTATGACTCCCTTTACTGTGTCCTACAAGTACAAATTTCTTGTGTTTTTATTTTCATTTGATTCTAGAAAATTTTAAATTTCTTCTCTTATTTCTTCAAGGAACTACTGAAAGTTAAAGTTTAGTATTCAATTTCTATGCTATTTGTATTGATTCTGCAATCACTCTTGATATATAATTGATTTATCTTTTTTAATCTGGTGAATTAAAACATGTTATTTTAGTTTTCTTAAATTTGTTAAGATTTGCTTTATGGCTTAAAATGTGATATATTTTGGACAAAGCCTGATCTAGGAAGAATGTATATTCCAAAGCTGTTGGAAGGATATGCTTTAGATATTTTTAAGTCGATTTGGTTAGTGGGCTAGTTTAATTCTAATGCTTTTTTTGGTCGGTCGTGGAGACTGAACTCTTGGCCTGCATGCTGTCCCTGAGTTCTTCAGCTCAAGGCTAGCACTCTATCACTTTGAGCCACCAGCAACACTTCTGGTTTTCTGGTGACTAATTGGAGATAAGAGTCTCACAGACTTTCCTGCCCAGTCTGGGTTTTTACTGTGATTCTGAGATCGCAGCCTCCTGAATAGCTAGGATTACAGGCATGAACCGTGGGTACCTGGCTGCAATGATTCTTTGTTACTTTTTTTCTAGAAGATTCATCTGTTGATAGGAATTGGGAATTAAAGTCACCCATAATTATTGTCTTTGAAACCTATCTGTGTCTTTACATACAATAATGGTTGCTTCATAAAATTAGATCTACTATAGTTAGATGCATATGATTTTATCACTATTATATCTACTTGAGGCTTTGTTCCTTTATTAATATATGTCACATCTTTACCTCTTCTGACTACTTCTTTTCCAGAGGTTGAATTTGTAAGAGTTAGGTATAGCTATTCCTAATTGCTTTGTTCCCAATATCAAATCATCAATCCTTTCCCCTTCCATGTTTCCACTTTTCACTTGTAGCCAATGAATAGTTACAATGATTTTAATTTTAATTTGAAAGGCTTTTCTGGTTTTAATAATTTAATTGTATTTTCCCCTGATTGATTTGAGTGTTTCTCTTATTTCACCCTATTGATGTTAGGAATTCACTGGTTTATAAGTTGAACATGTTTTATTCATTTATTCTTATTCACTTTTCCATTCCTCATATGAAACATTTTCTTCCGTGAGCTCTCATGTTGCTGACTCTCATTTTCATCTATGTGTAGAATTCTTTAAGTGTCTTTAATGATCATAAATTTCCTTGTTTTATGCATATGTTGGAAAGTCTTTATTTTTTCCACCAATTTTAAGACATAACTTTCCTGAATACAGAAATATTTAGTGTCAGATATACACTTTCTGAGCTTGACATACTTTTATTATAAACTCTGGCTTTTGTGACTCTGATTAGAGGCTGATGTAAATATCATGCTATTTACCATTCTAAGTAAGATGGCAAATTATTTTTCTTGCAGGCATCAGTATTCCTTCCTGTTCTATTGTTCACTGACTGCAATGTGACACAAGGAAGTTCTTTTCTAATCATTTCAATTTGGATTCTAAATACTTCCTGTATGACATTCCTTAGATTTGTGGAATTTTCTGCTATAACATCACTGAACATATTTTCTTCGCTTTTCATTTTCACTTCACTTTCCTTTTCTACCTGATAGACTGTTAGATTTTATTCAGTGGCCATATCACTGTGATTTTGAAAGTTGTTGTCCACTTACTTTGTTCCTGTCATTGAAATCTGTTTTTCAATTTTTTCTTCACTCATTCATATTCTTACATTTGTTTGATCTAATCTGTTGATGACATGTTCCACTGTGTATTTTTACTTGATTTATTGAAAAATTTCATTCTATTTTTTCTATTTTTTATTTTTTAAATTCAGAATCTCAGACTCCTGGTGGAATTTTTCATTCAATTTTTAGAAATATTTTCCTCCAGGTCTTGAATTGCAGTCCTATCCAATGTCATTGATGCTTTCTAAAACTAGACTTTGAGATATGGAGGTAGGAGACAAGTGGCAGAGCATCTTCCAAGTGGCAGATAACTTCCAACCAAGTGCAAAGTTCAAACCACAATATCACCAAAATGAAACCAAACCCCAAAAAGTAGACTTCAAATTTTGGTCCAGAATTTCAACCATTCTAGTGTGTTTGGATTTGGTTATTGAAGATCTGAAGGCTCTTAGAGGAGTCATATTGACTGTTATTCATATTTATTGTGCTTCTAGGTTGAAATTAGCACATTTGCTGAGGACTTGTTTTACTTGGAGGACACTGTCGGGAGCTGAGCTAGCAGCTAAGCTCATCCTGACCTCTGGCCGTGCTGATGTCGCCAGAATGTCGGGAGCCAAACTTGCAGCTAGATTCATTCTTACCACTGGCTGTGCTGTTATCACTAGGATGTACCAGATGCAAGGACCTTTGCTCATGGGCACTATCTGGAATTGCTTTGCCATTGTCTGCACCTTGCTATGTCCGCCGGAGTAGATTCCTATGTTAATCTACCTTTTCCTGTGTTTACCATAATCAAATGTTTGCGAACTTCAAAGCCTCTGTGTATTCTTAAATTTTAACTACCCTATGCTACTCCCTGGTTCCAAAACTGCATATCATCTGGATGTTAAGAATAAACTTGGCTGTAGTCTTGAGGTTCAACCTTACGGCTGCAGACCTCCCGTACCCCATCTTTGTCTCTTGTCTTTTTTCTCTTGCCTTATTTTTCCTTTTCCTTATCCCCGCCGCCCCTCAGTCAGGATTCCTGTTTCCCTGCCGGCTGGCCCGGCAGGTTTGGCGCCAGGAATAGGGACTTGAAGGCCTGGGATCGACGGCCGAGGACCCCCGCTCAGGTAAGGACGTCCGAATACTTGGGAAGGAGAGCGGGAGGAGAGTGTATTGTCGGGAGTAATAAATTATGGGACAAGGTAATAGCCGCAAGCTATACGTGCAGGCCCTCAAAGGCATGCTACATACCCGGGGAGTGAAAATTGGCCAAAATCAATTAGAACGTTTCTTTCATTTTGTTGAGGAATCATGCCCCTGGTTACCGGAGGAAGGAACCATTAACTTAGAAACTTGGTGAAAGATAGGAAAAAAGATTCAGGAGTATTATGATGTAAATGGCCCTGAGAAAATCCCAGTGGATGCCTTTATTCTCTGGAATCTGGTCCGAGATTGTTTGGATCCTAGACATGAACGGGTTAGATTCGATCAGTCCATCAGAGAAACTGAACAGGGGCCTGATGAACATCACCCAGCCCCCGGAACTTATGCAGCTGCCCGGGAAGAGCTGAGAAAATTAGTAAGATCTGAACCCACTGGGCTAGATTCTAAGGAAGACTCAGATGGCTCAGACTCTGAGGAGAAATTATGCAATGAGCCTACTGTAGATAGATTAACCCATGTTGAGAAAATGCTGGAATCAACCATAACCCTGTTGTCGCAGCTTCAGCCAGGACAACAAACTCCTGCAAAGTTAGAAACTTGTGGGCCCAGCCCACAATCTTGGAGGACTTTGATCCTTTCCCACCGCCCCCACCGCCTGCTATTGTCTCACCGCCAGTACCATCTCAGCCAGCGCTGCTAAAGGCGCCTGGCCCTCCTAGCGGTGAACTCCTTTTTGGGTCAAGTCCTAATCCTTCCCCTAAGCGTAGTGCCCTGCAACTCTCCCTGGCGCAGGCTGCTCATGAAGGGGAGTACATTTCTGGTTTTCAATTATTCCCAGTAAGGAGGACTGAAGACAACGAAGCAGTCCACCAGCCTTTGCCATTTAAACAAATAAGTGATCTAAAAAATGCTTATGCTCAATATGGCCCTACAGCGCCATTTACTCAAGTCATTCTTGATACCTTGGCTGCTAAAACTTTATGCCCAAATGATTGGAAACAGTTAGCTAAGGCTTGTCTTAGTGGAGGAGATTACTTACTATGGAAGTCCGAATTTGTAGATCAGTGTCAGGCAACAGCAGAGACTAACCGAGCAAATAATGTGCCTGCTTCATTTGCGGAGCTGGCTGGGGAAGGTGATCATGCTGGCACCGAGACCCAGTTAGATTACGCCCTGGACGTTTATGATCAGATAAGTGCTGCCGCTAAACGTGCCTGGAGTAGGCTCCCTAACTCTAGTAAGACTGAAGACCTTTCCAAAATTAGACAGGGGTCAGATGAACCTTATCAAGACTTTGTCTCTCGATTATTGGAGGCGACAAGTCGTCTGATCTGAGATGAGGGTGCTGGCAAGATCCTTGTACAACAATTGGCATATGAGAATGCTAATGCAGCTTGCCAAGCAGCCATCAGACCTATTAAAAGAAAGGGAGAAATAACTGACTATATACGGCTTTGTGCAGGCATTGGTCCATCCTATATGCAGGGTATCACGCTGGCTGCAGCGCTCCAGGGGCAGACTGTAACTGAGTTCTTACGTGCCCCCCGCACAGGGGAAAAAGGAAAGGGACATCTGCGCACTGCTGGACCTCCTGGCAGCTGTTTTTCCTGCGGACAGATGGGCCACTTAATGGCTTGCTGCCCTAATCAGGAAAGGAGAGCTAAGCCTGGAACTTGTCCCCATTGTAATAAAGGGAAGCACTGGGCTAGGAAATGTAGATCTACTTTTGTTAACTCTGGCCGCCCGATTTCGGGAAACTAGCAGAGGGGCCAGCCCCTGGCCCCGCAGAGAAATTTTGGGGCGGCTCCTTCCTTCCTCCAACCTCAGGCCCACCCCCCGACAACTCGCAGCTACAATCAGTTTCCTGTCTCCTCCGAGCAACGCCAGGGAGTGCAGGACTGGACCTCTGCTCCTCCACCAGCTCAGTACTGACTCCGGAGATGGGAGTCCAGGCCCTCCTACAGGAGCCATTGGCCCCCTACAGAGGGGATCTGTCTGCTTACTGTTAGGCCGCAGTAGCTCTGTGCTGAGAGGCCTGCATATTATTCCAGGAGTGATAGATCAGGACTATACTGGAGAAATAAAAATCATGGCTTCAGCGCCTGCTAGTGTTATCTCTATCCCTGCAGGGCAAAGAATTGCTCAGCTCGTCCTTGTTCCTTTAATTTCAGTCTGTGCATCAGCCACCACGAACCCTAGGGGAGAAAGGAGTTTTGGGTCCTCAGACATATTTTGGGTTCAAAACATAAAACGGAAAAGGCCCGAGCTTACAATTTATATACAAGAAAAGCCTTTCCGAGGTCTGTTAGATACAGGAGCAGATGTGTCTGTGATAGCCAAAAGACATTGGCCTTCCAACTGGCCTCTTACTGCGTCTCTTACATCCTTGCAGGGGATAGGCCTTGCCACAGACACCCAACAAAGCAGTGCCATCCTTAACTGGAGGGATGGTGAGGGGCATTCTGGGACTTTCCAGCCTTTTGTATTAGATCATTTGCCCATAAATTTGTGGGGCAGAGATATTATGGAAAAAATGGGAGTTTATTTGTTTAGCCCTAGTGATGCAGTCACTCATCAACTCCTAAGTCAAGGGCTACTGCCTTCAGGAGGATTGGGGAGTCATCAGCAAGGAATTAGAGAACCCATTCAACCTCAGCCCCGACCTCCTAGACAAGGGCTGGGATATTTTTAACGGGGGCTGCTGCTCATCCTGTCCCTCATGCCGATCCTATCACATGGTTATCAGACACTCCGGTGTGGGTGGATCAGTGGCCCCTATCAATTGAAAAGATTGTTGTTGCCCAACAGCTGGTGCAGAAACAGCTGGACTTGGGCCACATTGCTCCTACTACTTCCCCATGGAATTCGCCTATTTTTGTTGTTAAAAAGAAATCTGGTAAATGGAGACTCCTACAGGATCTCCGGCGGGTGAATGCCACCATGGAACTTATGAGGGCATTACAACCGGGTTTGCCTTCTCCCATATCAATTCCTCAAAATACATATAAAATTATAATTGACTTAAAAGATTGTCTTTATACCATACCCCTTTCTCTTCAAGATTGCAAACGTTTTGCATTTAGTGTCCCCTCTACTAATTTTAAAGAACCCATGAAACGGTACCATTGGCTAGTGTTGCCCCAAGGCATGGCGAACAGCCCCACCTTATGTCAAAGCTTTGTAGCACGGGCTCTCTCTTCTACTCGCCAAAATTTTCCTTCTGTTTATGTTATTCATTACATGGATGATATTTTATTGGCTCACTTAAACCCTGCAGTAGTACGCCAAGCCTTTGGACAGTTAAAACAAGATCTCACCTCTTTTGGGTTAATAATAGCTAGTGAAAAGGTGCAAGAGCATCCTGCATATACTTATCTTGGTCATATTTTGGGTCCTTATTATTTTACTAGCCAGAAACAGGTTAAGACTTCTCATTTGCATACTTTGCATGATTTTCAAAAATTCCTGGGAGATATTAATTGGCTTCACCCTTATCTTAAATTGTCCACAGCTGAATTAAAACCCTTGTTTGATATGCTAAAGGGGGACCCTGACCCTACGTCTCCCAGAGAAATGACAACTTAAGCAGAAGAAGCCGTGAGCATAGTAAATTCTGCCATTTCTTCCCAACATATAAATTATATTGATTACTCAGCTCCTTGGGAAGCTTATATTTTAACTACACCTCATTCTCCAACAGCGGTCCTCTTGCAGAAGGGACCCCTTTTGTGGCTTTCCTTGCCTGCTACTCCTTCAAAAGTGTTAACTCCTTATTATGAATTGGTAGCCACCTTAGTCCATATGTGCCGTGTAGAATCTTGTAAGTATCTTGGACGAGATCCACAGGTTATTTATATGCCCTATACTTAAAAGCAGCAGCAAGAATGGCTTTATATCCATTGTGATTCCTGGGCCATTGCTTGGGCCAATTTTGTGGGCACAATTTCACATTATTATCCCTCTAACAAATTACTTCACTTTGCCTCTTCTTACACCTTTATATTTCCTCAGATTGTATCTCTATCTCCTCTTTCTATGGCTGCCTTGGTGTTTACAGACGGATCCTCTAATGGAACGGCAGCTCTTACTATTGATGGTGAAACTAGATCTTGGGACACTGGGCTTTCTTCTGCCCAGGAAGTTGAAATTCAAGCGGTTTTAGAGGCCCTTACTCTTTTACCTACTAAAGCCTTCCTGGACCATTAAGTGAGGGCAATGCTATTACGGATGAGGCTATCCAAATTTTTCTCTCTCAAATTGACTTGGCAAAGCAATCACATGCTGCCCACCATCAAAACAGTCGTGCCTTACATCAGCAATTTCATATTACTCGTGAGGCAGCTGGTCAAATTGTAAAAACTTGTCCCAACTGTGCTACCTTCCTGCCTGTGCCCTCCAATGGGATTAATCCTCGAGGCTTAGTGGCTAACCATGTGTGGCAAATGGATGTTACCCACATCCCCTCTTTTGGACGGCTCCGCTTTGTCCATGTTACAATAGACACTTACTCTAATTTTATTATGGCCACTCCTCTTAGCGGGGAAGCCGGCAAACATTGTACCTCCCATGCCTTACGCTGCTTTGCTACTATGGGACTTCCTAAACAAATTAAAACTGATAATGGTCCGGGATATGTTGGACGAGCTTTTCAAACTTTTTGCAAATCTTACCAAATTGTTCACTCTACAGGAATTCCCTATAATCCTCATGGTCAAGGAATTGTCGAATGGGCCAACGGTTTGTTAAAACACCAAATTTCTAAATTAAAAGGGGGGGAACTATACCCCTTCTCTCCTGTTAATATACTCTCTCATGCTTTATTCGTATTAAATTTTTTAAATTTGGATTGCAATGGCCACTCTGCAGCACAGCGGTTCTGGGAAAAGAGAGAGCAAAGAGCTTTTGCCCAAGTTAAGTGGAAAGATCCTTTAACAAGTGCTTGGCACGGGCCCGATCCAATATTGACATGGGGTTGAGGACATGTCTGTGTTTTTTCACAGGATGAAAATGATGCCCACTGGCTACCTGAGCGTTGTGTTCGGATTGTGGAAACTCATCAGAATGGTACAACCGCTGACCCACTGGGCTTACGTGCCAGATCCACCGATTGTGCACCCTGCGACCTGGGAGGGAACTGAGGTGTTCGTCCATGTCAACAGATCAGCGTACGGTACAGCTCCAGACCCTTTTGCCCAACACGTTAAGATGGGAGATTTTGCAGCTTCTGCCATTGGAACCCCTTTATGCTTTACAACTGACTCCAACAGTTATATTCCAGGCTGTACTGTAATGCAATCCTTAAACTATAGAATTTGGATTCCTGATAATAGTCAAGTATATAATATACAAATGACTTCATTGCCTACTGGGTTTCCTGTACATGCCAGTTCTACCTCGTCCTTCATGATACCTCGCTGCATCAACTCCTCCCAAATTGTAGAATCCACGGGAGAACTGCACCCCATAAAGTGTAGACATGATCACCCTTTTATAACCAATATTTCAGGAACTAATTCTCAGCTGATGGACTGGTCTGGAGCTAATCTCACCAACAGGTTCAACCCAGGTCTGTGGTGGATGAATGGACGCCCTCAACGCCATGTCTGGATGTTAATGGCTGCCCTAAACAATATTTCCTGGCCCACTTCTACTTCTTTAAAAAATATTATGAGTTGTGTAACACCCCCTTATGGTATTATGTATGGACCTTTTAATATTTCTATAGGAGCCATGTATTTCAATGTCACCTGCACTAACTGTTATTTTACAAATTGCCTGTATAGTGGTCTTACTGATTCTGTAATTATTATTAAGCAACCACCATTTGTTATGCTTCCTGTAAACTTATCTGAAGCTTGGTATGAAGAAACAGGTATTCAAGTGTTAAAACATTTAAAAGAACTTATGTGCCCTAGACGATTTGTAGGGCTATTAATAGCAGGAATTTTAGCCTTTATTTCCTTAACTGCCTCTGCTGCAGCGGCTACTGTGGCTTTAACACAAAATGTGCAGACAGCTCACTATGTCAATCAGCTTGTTCATAATACCACGCAAGCCCTGCACTTTCAAGGCAGGATTGATGATAAGGTAGAACAAAAGTTAGAAGCATTATATGAATCTGTGTTATCACTGGGAGAACAAATTCGTGCCTTACAAACTTGGCAACGGGTACGCTGTCATGCTGTGTTTGACTTTATTTGTGTTACCTCCCATAAGTATAATGGGTCGAGCTATCCTTGGGAACAGGTTTTAGCACATCTAAATGGTATTTGGCATCATAATAACTTGTCCTTAGATCTCTTTCAACTCCATAGACAAATAGCTGGACTAGAACAAGCTCCGCCTTTGGGCTTTGAAGTGGCAGAAACAGCAAAAGAACTGTTTGAACAACTTCAACAATGTGTCCCTTCCTTAACTAACATTAAGGGGCTGCTAATGACATTGCTCGGCCCCAGGATACTTTTGCTGATGGCTTTCCTATGCCTTCCTTGCATTGTACGCATATTGCAAAACTCTTTCATGAGTTTAGCCAGCCAGCTGCATAAGGTCAAGCTCCAAGTAAATGAATTTCCCCCGAGAGGAACCGCAGCCAGAGACGGGTATGAGGCGGTGCCAGCCTAGACCGACCTAAGACAGGGCCTTCAGCACTGCTCTGAAGTTGTTCCCTAAGACAGGTAAGGCAGGCTGGGGCACCCATCCCACCTAAGACAGGCGGGTTCGCTTCTTTTAATAAAAAGACGGGGGAACTGTCGGGAGCTGAGCTAACAGCTAAGCTCATCCTGACCTCTGGCCGTGCTTATGTCGCCAGAATGTCGGGAGCCAAACTTGCAGCTAGATTCATTCTTACCACTGGCTGTGCTGTTATCACTAGGATGTACCAGATGCAAGGACCTTTGCTCATGGGCACTATCTGGAATTGCTTTGCCATTGTCTGCACCTTGCTATGTCCGCCGGAGTAGATTCCTATGTTAATCTACCTTTTCCTGTGTTTACCATAATCAAATGTTTGCCAACTTCAAAGCCCCTGTGTGTTCTTAAATTTTAACTACCCTATGCTATTCCCTGGTTCCAAAACTGCATATAAGCTGGAAGTTAAGAATAAACTTGGCTGTAGTCTTGAGGTTCAACCTTACGGCTGCAGACCTCCCGTACCCCATCTTTGTCTCTTGTCTTTTTTCTCTTGCCTTATTTTTCCTTTTCCTTATCCCCGCCGCCCCTCAGTCAGGATTCCTGTTTCCCTGCCGGCTGGTCCAGCAGGGGACACCTCTTAGGGATTCAGTCCCTATACCATTCAGAGAGGTGAAAAAAAAAATTCATAATAGCAACAACCCTATTCAGGTCTGTGTTGTTTGTAGGCTGAAGGACAGGCTGTTCAAGGGACAGTTATCAGATTCTTGTCTGCATTTGATTTAGCTGCTTCTCTTCTTTGCATACCCAGAGCTGCTGCTAATGTCAATGTGCTTTGAAGCCTAAGGACACCACAGATTCCCTCTTGTACAAGACCCCATCTTTTGTGTGCCTTCAAAGCTGCCAACAACCAAGCATGTACGTGTGGAATATATATATATATATATATATATATATATATATATATATATATATTTGTTTGTTTGTTTGTTTTTTGTTTTTTCCTTATCCATTCGTCTACTGAGTGGTATCTGGGTAGGTTCTAGATTCTAGCCATGACAAATTGTGCTGCGATGAACATTGTTGTGCTGGTGGCTTTAGTGTGATTTTGTTTGTGGTCTTTTGGATAGATACCCAAAAGTGGGGCTGCTGGGTCATAGGGGAGAGGAAAATGTGGTACATATAAACAATGGAATTTTATGCCTTTATCAGAAATAATGGCATTGCCCCATTTGTAAGGAAATGGAAGGACTTGGAAAAACTTATATTAAGTGAAGTGACCCAGACCCAAAGAAACATGGACTCTATGGTCTCCTTTATAGGGAATAATTAGCACAGGTTTAGGCAAGTCACAACAGAGAATCATAAGAGCCTAATAACTATACCCTATGAACACATAAGATGATGCTAAGTGAAATGAACTCCATGTTATGGAAACGATAGTTATAACACAGTTGTAACTACTTTCAAGGTGCCATGTGTAACTGTAGCTTCAATTAATGATATTCTTCTTGTATCACCCTCCTGTGGTTGTACCTACACTGTCTCTGTATATTATCTGAGTATATTGGAAACCGTGTATACTGGTGTTAGAACTAGGAAATTGAAAAGGAATACCAAAATCGAGACACACAGGGTAAAAAAAAGACAAACAGCTACAGAAGCAATACTTGCAAAACTGTTTGGTGTAAATGAACTGAACAATTCATGGTGGGGGGAAAGGGAAAGGGGGAGGGGGGAGGGGGAACGAGGGACGAGGGAAAAAACAGTACAAGAAAGGTATCCAATGCCTATGGTATGAAACTGTAACCTCCCTGTAATTCAGTTTGATAATAAATAAATAAATTTTTATATATGCATATATATATATATATATATATATGTAAGAACTGAGGGAATCCACCACTACCCGTAGTAATAGTCCCTAGAGTATTCAAAATCTTGAAGGATTGATGAGCATAGGAAAAATAGAAGTGTGTGTGTGTGTGTGTGTGTGTGTGTGTGTGTGTGTGTGTGTTTGTGATCCAGGAGTGCAGAGTTCTTAGTCCATGCTGCAGCAAACTATATTCAGCAGCCTGTACTCTCAATCTCTGTGATAATTCACTGGCAATTGGGCATATTCTCACCACAGACAGTGGGAACATTGATTCCCTTAGCCATCACAGTAGGAATTCCCCATTGCCCAGACTTCTGAATGGTCAATATCTGACCCTCTTTCTTCTTTTTGTTAACCAGTCATTGAGTCCTGCACTTAGGGCCTGGGCACTGCCCTCTGAGCTGCTACTTTTGCTTCATCTTCTTCTTCTTCTTCTTCTTCTTCTTCTTCTTCTTCTTCTTCTTCTTCTTCTTCTTCTTCTTCTTCTTCTTCTTCTTCCTGCCAGTCCTGGGCTTTTTACTCATGGCCTGAGCACTGTCCCTACCTTCTGTTTTGCTCAAGCCAAGCATTCTAACACTTGAGCCACAGCGCCACTTCTAGCTATTTTCTATAAATGTGGTGCTGGGGAATCAAACCCAGGGCTTCATGTGTATGAGGCAAGCACTCTTGCCACTAGGCCATATTCCCAGCCCTGACCCTCTTTCTTCTATGACTATGTCCTATCTAAACACCATAGGTGAACACCCTCAGATTTCTTGACATGCAGTTTTTCCCATGTTTTTTTCCTAGAGTAACTTAATCTCAAATAGATCTTCTCTTATGATGGTACCCATGTAGATATCTCTGAGATATGGAAAGTAACAAAATGAATTTCTTCTCCAGTGCTGGCCAGTCACTGGAGGAGGAGCCACTGCCACATGAAGTCTCCACAGTGAGTTTAAAGCTTGTGAGAAATTCAAGCATGTCCTGTGGCTGGCCCTATCAGTCAGTTGTGCTGCCTGGCCTTCTTTGTGGTTCTCTTTTCAGATTCCCTTCATTGTTCGAGAGCTAGCATTAGAGATCTTACTTACCTCTGATTAGATTTCCTGTTTCTTTGTGCTTCTCAGGTGTCCTATCATTTCTGTCATTTCAAATACCTTTTCTCTTTCTCTCTTCAGAAAAGAGCCTGTCCTTTGTTGACTCTACTGTAATGTCCAGAATCACATGAGAGAAGCTTCTTTTGGTGCTATGTCTTGATCCAGAAATCTATGCTAGCCTTTATTACCATTTATCTCTCTATTTAATTAAACAGTTTCATTTTGCATGAAAGATTTTTATCTCCCAAAATACACAAATACTTGGTAGTTGGGCCTAGTTAAACACAGAGAAGAATGTGAAATACCAACCCTGGCTTTTAAAAACAACAACAACAACAACACTGATTTCTGTTAAGAAAACAGTCTAAGATGCTTTATGACATTGTGCAGACATCAATACTGCAAGTAAGTTGATGCCCTTCAACTTTAAGAGACCATCAAGTCAGGCTTGATGTATTGGTGTATTGTCAGGCTTGGTGTATTATCAGATATGTCAGTGCATACTCTGGTATTTAGCATTTATATTTAATAAATATTTATTGAGTGTTTACTGTTCAGTAGGGTACATATTTCTGAAAGTAAGACTTTTGATGCAATACATACACATATTTTGTACAAATTCCAGTGACTAAAATTTAGAATACAGTAGATTAACAAAATGGCTGATTTGCCTTAAAAACACTGGGGCAATATTCTGATAGTTGCAAAAAATAGCTCACAGCTCTATTTTTTACCTTAAGAAGCCCCACCCTCAGGACCCTTGACTAGGTCCTAAGTCTATGGCACTATTGAGAAGTGGTGAGACCTTTAGGAAGCGAAGCCTAGTGGAAGAAATGTGGGTTATGCGGGATTCCTTTGAAGGGGATATTGAGACCCTTTCTTCATTTCTTTCTTTCTTTCTTTCTTTCTTTCTTTCTCTTTCTTTCTTTCTTTTTCTTTCTTTCTTTCCTTTCTTTCTTTCTTTGTTTCTTTCTTTCTTTCTTTCTTCCTTCCTTCCTTCCTTCCCTCCCTCTCTCCCTGTCTTTCTTTCTGTCTTTCTTTCTTTCTTTCTTTCTTTCTCTTTCTTTCTTTCTTTCTTTCTTTCTTTCTTTCTTTCTTTCCTTTTCTTTCTTTCTCTCTTCCTTCTGGATGCCATGGACTAACAAAACCGTCCCCTTGACATATTCCAACCAGGCCAAAACAACAGTGCCAAGAAACCAAGGACTAAAATCTTTAAACT
This sequence comes from Perognathus longimembris pacificus, assembly GCF_023159225.1. Lineage (NCBI taxonomy): Eukaryota > Metazoa > Chordata > Mammalia > Rodentia > Heteromyidae > Perognathus > Perognathus longimembris. The sequence goes on from NC_063178.1 coordinate 37,555,511, forward strand.
GCTATCCCAAATAAAATTTTCCTCTTGAGGTCCCCGCCCCGCCCGTGGCGCGAGCTTCTTCTCAGCACCTGGAGGAGACCAAGAGGGAATTGAATCCAAGAGGAGTGTCAGGAGTGGCAGGAGTGGCAGGGTGGCAGTGGCGGAGGGTGGTGGCACTTTGGTGTGCATGCCCGGCAGTCGGGACAGTGCCAGGGAGTGCTGAGCTAACTGAGCACGTGCCTGGGGAAACACATAGAATGAAAGAAGTAGACAATCTTGAAAGTATAAAAGAAGAATGGGTTTGTGACACAGGATCTGACAACCACACTCCTAGTGATAACCAGCAAATGAATTGTGAACACTTAGTTGACAGCCTTTTTGAGGAAGCTCAGAAGATTGGTACCAAATCCTTATCTCCAACTGAACAGAAGAAACAGGTAGATATACATATAAAATTGTGGAAAAATGGGTTCACTGTCAACGATGACTTTAGAACTTACTCGGATGGTGCAAGTCAACAATTCCTGAACTCCATCAAGAAGGGGGAATTACCTGCAGAATTACAGGGTCTTTTTGATAAAGAGGAGGTGGATGTGAAAGTTGAAGACAAAGTTGTATATTGACAAAGCCTGTGTTCCAGCCCTTCTCAGGACAGGGTCATAGACTAGGAAGTGCTACACCAAAACTTGTTTCAAAAGCAAAGATTATTGAAGTTGAAAGTAAAAATACTTTATGTGCTGTTTCACTGAACAACTTGGAACCCATTATGAATGTACAGGTCTGGTTAGCCAATGGGAAAAGAATTGTCCAGAAATTTAATATTTCTCATAGGGTAAGCCACATCAAAGACTTCATTGAAAAGTACCAAGCACCTCAAAAAAGCCCTCCTTTTTCCCTAGCTCTTCCTTTCCTCAGATTGCTAGATGAGACACTCACCCTTGGAGAAGCAGGTTTACAGAATACTGTAATCATTCAGAGACTAAAAGAAACTGCTGAGCCTTTCAGAAAACTTTCATAGAATTGATTTTTGAGAGACTAAGTCGAAATTTTCCAGGGAAATGATGTTTGGAATGGAGCATGTAAAAGTGGGAGAAAGGAGAAGTTTGATTCATTGGACTTTTGGTTTGAGTGCTACTTAACTCTCTTGATGAGAAAAAATTTAAATAATCATAATCATAAGTTAGGAAACATAGCAAGAAACTATATTCAACACACGTTTTTCCCCAGAATGCTTACGCAAATAAAAGTACTATTATTTTCAAACACTAAAAAAAATTAAAAAAAAAATACACTGTCTTGCAGGGGATCATACTCCCGCACTTCACACCAACCGTGTGGACTATCTACGAGAAAAGTCAACAGCACTGTCAAAACTCCAAATGTCAAAACCCAGAATTATTAGTGTATTTCAATATCTTCTTATATTAAGATCTCTGATAAAATTATCAGGTTAATTTATGACAAAATTATACCAAAACAGATTTGCTTTAGCAAGTAAAAGTGAACCTCTCATAAATCTTTGTGTTTTACTCACCATTTATCAAGTGCTCATTTATGCAACTCAAATATCATAATTTATGTTTCCAGTTTTTACTATAAAATATTTATTTATTAAAGAGTCTAATGACTCCCCCCATTAGTTTCCAATTAGGGTCATTTTATTTTGAAGATAGAAGTCAGATAAGTTAGCAACGAAGATAACTCAAAGGGACACTCCTGGCAGGCCCAAACACCATAATGGGCCTGACATAAAGATTGTACTAATCCTTTATCTCATATGGATACAGAATATGCTGTTAGGTTTTGTATATCATGTATCAATATTACCTACTCCTTGACTCTGGCTCTTAGAGATATTTGATCCATTTTCAAAAGAAAGCCACAAGATAGAAGCCATTTCTCTCTTTTCCATTCTTTAATTAATGTGAAAGTCAAACATATAACTAAGTATTAATTACATGAATATGACAGTCTGTGAAACTTATTTAAATTTCATTTTTCTCTTAACAAAACCCCATGTGAGGAGATACACTTCCACTCTCATATAATTTATTTTCAGTTTGTGACTGACTGAGTTTTCCTTTTGTTTTTTGCTGTGTTACCAGTATGGCCAATGGAACATTAATACATATGATATGAGTGTAGTTGGGCTAGTCTTGTGTGCTACTCCTACTTTTTTAAGAAAACAGATGTGTACAAACAGAGCTCAGAGGTGGCCTGGGACTTTGGGGATGAGCAGGCCAAGCATCTCCTGCTGTGGAGGACAAGCTGACAGATAGGCAGGAGGAAGAGCCTGGTCGGCCTCACCTTTTGTATCTGCTACTGGCTTTTTACCTCTAGAACAAGTATGTCCTTTCTGTCCTAAAATTTACCTACCCTACCTTATTCCAATGGTGTCAGACATTTATTGGTGCATTTTTGCTACATGTGTCATGGAAACTGAGCTGGGTAGAGATCAACCGCTGTTCAAAATCTGATATTTCCACGTGGCTTCCCACTTCCATGGTGTTTGTGGGGATAATCTCTGCTGGGTCCAGAGCCTTGTCCAGATTGGCTGTTCCTGTGCTTCTCACTTTGCACAATGTAGCTGAAGTTATTGTTTGTGGGTACCAGGGTTCGCGAAGAGAAAACCTCTCCCGCAAAGACTTGTAGTGTCTTCTTCCTCCTGGATGCTGTGGTCTGCCTTCCCTTTAATGACACCCAGTGTAGTCCAGATAGATATTTCTGGGCTGTAATTCACATATTCTATGTAGGATCTTATAAACTACTTTGGAAATCCCCGAAGCCCAGCACAATTAGTGACATTGACCAGCAGTACATAAACTACATATTCAATGTGGCGCACCTGACAGTTGCATCTCATCCCACAGGTGAACTCTCCAGTGTCCTGGGCTTCCTGTTCCTGTCCTTCCACAGATTCCATGGCAGCTGCTATGCCAGTGGAATCTTAGGTTTTTTTCTCATGCTCACCACAGTGAAATTGAAAAGCCTTCTGGCCCCAAGGCAGTGTGCAGCCTGGATTTTCTTTGCTAAGGTTGTCACAGCTGGGTTGTCTGTACTCTTGTCCAATGTGGTCCTGTCCAGTGCAACTGTGGTATGCCTCCTGCTTGGTGGAATTGGAGAAACCTTACTGGTTTTCTCAGAGTGGAAGGGCTCCTCATGAAGATGGGCAAGACAGTGAGTACACATCCGGAGTCCACCCTGCGCTGGCATGGTGTTAAAATGGCAGAACAACACATGTCCTGAGACCACAGAAGGATCTGTGGGTGGAGCATTCCTGCATGACCACTGGTGCCTTCACCAAGCTGATCTCGTGGTAGCTAATGATGCCAAGACCTTACTGTGTCTCCCTGCTTCAAGGAGAACTTTCTGGAAGCCTGCTGCAGAGGAATGGTCTGTTACATCTTCGCATGTCTCCAGTTAGACCCAGTTCCACTGAAACAGCAAGTACAGGATTGCACATTGAAGGCTCTCCCCTGGAGTTCACTGAGTCTTTTCTGGGACCCTCTTTGCCTTGCTCCCAGGCATCAAATGGCATCTGGCAAATGCCATCTAGTGCTTGCCCTTTGCAGTGCCATTTTAGCACATGGAGAGGTCTCAGCCTGGACAGCACCACACAGTCACCAGGCTCATTTCCATTTCCAGCAGGACTTACCTTAAAAACTTGTGGAAAGTTTTAGACTTTTTTTTGTCTTAAGGCTCTCTGGCAAATGTCTGTCTGGTTTGATTTGGTTTGTTTTTGTATTGCATTGCAGACTGTGTTGTTTTTAAAATCTCCAGTCTTTTCTTACTTTGACACCAGTAAGAGATACTAAAAACACAGGGTGTCTCATCACTCCACCCTCCTGGTTCCTTCAGTTACCATCTGTTTCCTCAGCTTTTTCTTCAAGCTGTCACCTCTGTCTTTTATGCCCATGTTCACTTACTCAGTTCTGAGAGCATGGTGGGCACAAAAGACTGTGAGGCTAGGGGGTCCCCAGATCTCCAAGTCCCCCCAGTTCTCACTCACTGGGGCTGTCCCTGCTTGGGATCTACAATCTCCTTCCACCCTCTTTAAGCCCGCTTTCAAAGCCAGGGTGTTTGGGGATTTTTATTTGTACAAATAATACAGTTTCTATCAAGAGAGGCAAGTGTGATTGCGTATTACTACTATCTTCTATGGGCAGAAAGAAAAATAAACTATTTTCTTGGTTAAAAAAACAAACAGGGGCTGGGGATATGGCCTAGTGGCAAGAGTGCTTGCCTCGTATACATGAGGCCCTGGGTTCGATTCCCCAGCACCACATATACAGAAAATGGCCGGAAGGGGCGCTGTGGCTCAAGTGGCAGAGTGCTAGCCTTGAGCAAGAAGAAGCCAGGGACAGTGCTTAGTCCCTGAGTCCAAGCCCCAGGACTGGCCAAAAAACAAAAAAAAAAAACAAAAAAAAAACAAAGCTCACATGTCAGTCTGCACCCAAATTCAACCAATTCCTGCTTAGTGGCAATGCCAGCCACTAACTCACTTGCCAGCAAACCACGTAACTAATGTAATGTTATGTAATGTAATATTATAATAACAATAAAATAATTTGCAATAAGATGTCCATTTATCCATAGATTCCATCTTCTTTCCAGTATATTACATTTATCTGTACTCTATTTATAATTTGCTCATCATCTTACTATCTCAGAATGTATTACAATAAGGCTGTAAGACATGAAAGTCCTGTTTTAGCAAAGTAACAAATTGTGATTTAAAGAAATTAGCTTAATGAGTTAATGAAAGTTAGTGTAAGGGGCTGGGGATATTGCCTAGTGGCAAGAGTGCTTGCCTTGGATACATGAGGCCCTGGGTTCAATTCCCCAGCACCACATATACAGAAAAGGGCCAGAAGTGGCGCTGTGGCTCAAGTGGCAGAGTGCTAGCCTTGAGCAAGCAGCCAGGGACAGTGCTCAGGTCCTGAGTCCAAGCCCCAGGACTGGCCAAAAAAAAAAAAGAAAGAAAGAAAAGAAAGTTAGTGTAAGTGGGAACAAGAATTTTAACTAAAGTTCTCTGCTTTTTAAATTATGTATTCTTTAATCTCTTAGATTGCTGGTGTGTGTTTTAAATTTTACATCATAATGAAACTAGTCATAAAAACCAGCTGCAACATTAATTTGGTATTACATATATTGTTATATACATAAAAATCAAATAATCTCATAATTTCAAAGAAAAATCTGAGTAATTAACAATTTCATAAAGGAAATGACATTATAAGGACATGTACACACATGAGTATGTGTGTATATATGTACATATGTATCCATACATAGTATGGTATATAAGAAGAATCGAATTAATATTCGATTTTGCCTCTAGTAGTTGTGTTGCATTAAGCAACTTCAGAAAACTTAACAACTAAAGTTTCCTTGTAAAGCTGACAATAGTTTTGTGTGTGTGTGTGTGTGTGTGTGTGTGGTTTTTTTGCCAATCCTGGGGCTTAGACTCAGGTCTGGAGCACTGTCCCTGGGTTCCTTCTGCTCAAGGCTAACACTCTACCTTTTGAGCAAGAGCACCACTTCTTGCTTTTTCTGTTTATGTGGTGCTGAGGAATCGAACCCAGGGCTTCATACATGGTAAGAAGGCACTGTACCACTAAGTCACATTCCCAACCCAATTATAATATTCTTAAAGTGCTATATATTTATAAAATATAAAAAAACAGGAAAATCCATGGTCGTGTATAAATTGAAATAGTTTATTTATGGAGGTAAACATGGACAAATTGTGCTATTAAGTTTCCTGATGCATTACAATAATAAGCAAGAATGTAAAAAATAAAATTTGTATGTTTCTCCTAAAGTATATCAGAAGAATAGCACACGAGAAAAGTGAACTGAAAAGTTCCAGATGTTGGAACATTTCAGTATCTAAACTATGCTTGCCATATGCAAGAAGATAAGACAAGAACTTGAAACATTCACCAGGAAAAGTAATAAAGTGCTTTACTTATAAATTAGATTGATATATATTTAAAATTTATACCTGGGGCTAACAACAGATTTTAGTCATTGAGAAAACTATAAAATATTCTTAAAAATTTCTAGAAAAAATTCACCACAGGCCAAAATTGGAGAAAAACAAAGAGAATAAAAGAAAATAATTACAATGGCTGGGGATATGGCCTAGTGGCAAGAGTGCTTGCCTCATATACATGAAGCCCTGGGTTCAATTCCCCACCATCACATATACAGAAAATGGCCTCAAGTGGCACTGTGGCTCAAATGGCAGTGCTAGCCTTCAGCAAAAAGAAGTCAAGGACAGTGCTCAGGCCCTGAGTCCAAGGCCCAGGACTGGCCAAAAAAAAAAAAAAAAAGAAGAAGAAGAAAAAGAAAAGAAAGGGGCTGGGGATATGGCCTAGTGGCAAGAGTGCTTGCCTCCTATACATGAGGCCCTGGGTTCGATTCCCCAGCACCACATATACAGAAAATGGCCGGAAGGGGCGCTGTGGCTCAAGTGGCAGAGTGCTAGCCTTGAGCAAGAAGAAGCCAGGGACAGTGCTTAGTCCCTGAGTCCAAGCCCCAGGACTGGCCAAAAAAAAAAAAAGAAAGAAAGAAAGAAAAAGAAAAAGAAAAGAAAAGAAAAGAATTGCAATGAGAATATGAAATGCTTTTGAGTTTCAATAGACAGAAAAAGATGACAGAAGACACAGTATAAAGAGATAATACATGAACGTTTCTCCAATTCACAAATAAAAACAAAAAGAAAAAGGGTTAACGAACTTATAATCACACCGTGGTATTTCATCATGAGTATTCAGAATACCAGATTAAACAATGCATATTAAAGTGGCCAAAATTCAGGAAAAAAAAACAGTACCTTAAGAATATTGTATGTGGTTCAAGAAGAAATGTATTCATTACATGATATATGTAACTTAACCCCTCTGTATATCATCTCGACAATATCAATAAAATACATTAAAAAAAGAATACAATGTATATCCTACAAAACAAAGTAAGCGTGAAGAAATGGATGGGTAGAGGAGAAATGAGTTAGAATGTTGAAAGGAATCACACTGATCAAGATACACTGTATTCATAAACTGCCTTGCTAAATGGCTGCCGGAGCCAGCCAACAACTAAGAGGGAATCCTGATTGAGGGGGCGAGGATTAAAGAAAAAGAAAGATAGACAAGAGAAAGAAGAAGACAAGAGACAAATGATAGGGTTCCGGAGGTCTGCAGCTTAAGATTGAAACTCAAGACTGCAGCCAGGTTTATTCTTAACTTCCAGCTTATATGCAGTTTTGGAACCAGGGAATTGCATAGGGTTGCTAAAATTCAAGAACACAAAGAGGCATTGAAGTTTGCGACATTTGATGGCAGTAAATACAGGATGAGGTTGATTAACATAGGAATGTACTCCAGCAGACATATTAAAGCAATTCAGGGTAGGGGCAGAGATACTAGTAAACAAATGTCCTTGCACTTAGCATATCCTTGTGATGGCAACACAGCCAGAGATCAAAATGAGATTAACTGCTGGCTCCCCTCCTGACAAATGGCAACTGCTTAAAGTTAATTAAAACAAAAAGATGCATTTTTGTTTTAGGTTAAAAAATGAACAATGTACTCATTATCTTACTTATGCAACTGTACCCGCTGTACCCGCTCCACATATGACATTTACAATAACAAACTTTAAAGAATATGGCGTGTATGTGTGTGTATGTGAGTGTATGTGTGTGTGTGTGTGCAGTGTGTGGGAACATAGGGCTTTGTGAAAGTTACACAACCACTCTACCTCTGAGCCACTTCCCAAGGCCAAAATATTACATTTTTGTGAAATACGACATTTCTACAATTCAACTAACTGCTTTTTCAAAAGAAACAAGGTAAGGCAGCATATCGTTCAAGTTAACCTTCAATGAATAGAATAAAAATGAGAGCCAGACCACATTTTGACTATGTAAGTCCTCTAAAAGTACACAATAATCTCCAGGGGGCCTCAAAACACACTCTAAGAACCATTGAAAAAAATAAAAAATTACATTGATATTGTAATTACTAAGATGATGACTTATTAAAAGTACAAAGAGAAAAATACTTTAGCCAAAAATTATAAAACTTGAAAATTAACAGAAGGAAAATACGTGAGACGATACCAGCAGAAGGAATTAATTGGGGTATACAGATAAATAAAATAACTTTGTTCCTGTGTTAGATTTCATGCTGCTTATAACATGTAAGCCAGTGCATAAAGTAAAGCAGAATCAAAATGTCAGGTTTTTATTTCATTTTAAAAGGCATATTAAAAGCATCAGAGTAGGGGCTGGGGATATAGCCTAGTGGCAAGAGTGCCTGCCTCGGATACACGAGACCCTAGGTTCGATTCCCCAGCACCACATATACAGAAAACGGCCAGAAGCGGCGCTGTGGCTCAAGTGGCAGAGTGCTAGCCTTGAGCGGGAAGAAGCCAGGGACAGTGCTCAGGCCCTGAGTCCAAGGCCCACGACTGGCCAAAAAAAAAAAAAAAAAAAAAAAAAAAAGCATCAGAGTATAAAAATGTAGAAATAAGCATACCTGGAAAACATACTGAACACATATAAGGCAAAAAATAAATTGCAGCAACACGAACATTAGAATGCAGACATAAGGCAAGAGTCAGTTCTAGAAATGAAGAGGAGAACCTCATGACATAGAAATATCATATCTACAGAAAAGAAATAGCAGTATGCCTGAAGATATTCTTTCAAAGCATAAATGAAAAATCAGCAGAGCAACTACAGAGTGGACAAACAGCCATATGAGGCTTTAGCATAATTTCCTGAATGAACAATAAAAAGCCAAATTCCCTTGGGGAATCTAAATTTTTAACAGTCACTTAATATACTCACTTTCTTTTCCCCAAAATACCATTATAACAAAAATCATGTACAAGCACATTGGAAATTACCAGAAATGGTCACAATTATGTAATCATTATGCTATTATATTTGGGTTAAAGTTTCAAATAGTTTTATCCTTCAAATGGTATACTCATGTTTTAAATTGAGTTAAAGAGGAATGGTAAGAAGAGTTGGGTTTTGTTGAGCTATAGTATTGAAAATGCACTTAAATAACGGGAGTGTTGAGGTACTCAGTGGTAGCCTCTACTGCACACTACTGGGGATGAAAGTGAATGAGTGGACAGGCACAGCTTTACTTGGAATTGTTACATCTGCATACCAGCATTTTTAAAAATATACAAAATAAAATACATATTTTCAAATGTGTTAGATGGGTGTATACAATAAACTATGGTTTCCCTGTACATGGCAAGTAAAATTATTAAAAGAGAGTTCCATAAAACAACAAGAATGGTTCTCATGGAACATAAAGTTAACTAATTCAAATGAACTCTAGTAATTTTATCTATTTATATTTTATTTTCTTAAGTAATTGTACAAAGGGCTTACCATTCAACACGTCAGTTTATGAGTACACTATATTTTGATCAGTATCAACCATTTCATCATCCCCCATCCTCCCAAACCAATCCCTCCATTCAATTTTCCTAATTTCACAGACTATGCATTAAATGTTAATAAATATTATTTCATCTCCTACTCTCTTAATTAATCTGTCCCTCTCCCCTTGACCTTCTCTTTCACATTTCAGGTACAAGCTTCCTGGTATTAGTTTTTTGGACTGTGACTTAATTCTAAGAAGTCACACTATTTTAATTTTCTCTTGCACATACCATTATTTGGTTATTATGTATGTATGCTACCTATACATTGGTATTTATTTGTTTATTTTAAATTTATTCATTTTTTATCTTTAAGTAGTTGTACAAAGGATTCATCTCAACATATCAATTTATAAGTAAATTGTACCTTGACATTATGTCATTCCTTCGATCCTTCGATCATAACAAATAAAGAATAGTGATTATTAAATGCATTATTCACTAGGAAAAAGAAAAAGAGTGGTATTGAAAAATGAGATCCTCATTTGGTAAATTGTTGGGATAATGCTCACTTTGTAAAAGAGCAAGCCAGATGATATGAAAAGAAGAAGACGCAAAGCAGGTACAATCTTCCGTGTGATCCTGTGATTGACACAGGAAGGTGAACTTGAATAATTATGGAGCATTTACATTTTAAAAGTTTCTGCACTCGTGTGTGGATATGATGTCCCAAAGCTTGGTCCCTATGGTAATGACAAAGAAACGTTCTAGGCCCTTCAAGAGGTGGCCTGAGCTTGAAGTAGCCAGGTCCCAGGGGTATAACTTTCAGCAGGAATTAATGTACGGGTTGTCAGGGGTATTGCATTTCTTGGGACTGGTTAGGTCGTTATAAATCAGGTTTGTGTTTCCCTGCTAGTTCTCTTGTTTGCTCTCATGATGTGATTCCAGTTGCTCTGCTAAGACAGATCAAATGGCTACGATGCAGTCCCTGGTCCTCTGCTAAGACATATCACAAGGCTCAGATGCGATGTCCTGGTCCCCTGCTAAGACACAGCACATGGCTACAGCGCAGCCCCTGGTCCTCTGTTAAGACACAGCACATGGCACACACGCATTCCCTGTTCCTGTGTTAAGACATATCATGTGGATAAGCTGCAGTGCCTGGTCCTCTGCTAAGACACAGAACATGGCTCAGATGAGGTCCCCATGTCCTGTGCTAAGACAGAACACAGAGATTAGATGCAGTTCCCTGATTCTCTGCTAAGACACAGCATATGCTAAGATGTGGTCCCCTGGTCCTCTGCTAAGGCACATCACATGGCTAGATGCAGCTCCTGGTCCTCTGTTAAGACACATCACAAAGCTAAAATCTAGTCCCCTGGTCCTCTACTAAGACACTTCATATGCTCCTCTGGAAAGCAAGAGCACATGGCTCAGATGCAGTCACCTGGTCCCCTGTTAAGACACAGAACATGACTAAGATGCAGCACCAGGTCCTCTCTTAAGACACAGCACATTTCTAGGATGCAGTGGCCTTGTCCTCTCCTAAAACACAGCACATGGCTAAGACATAGCACCAGGTCCTCATCTATGACACATCATATGGCTAAGATGCAGTGCTCGGTCCTCTGCTTCAACAGAGCATATGGCTCAGATGGGGTCCCCTGGTCCTCTGCTAAGACACATCTCATAGCTCAGATGCAGTCCCCTGGTCCTCTGGTTAGGCACAGCACATGGCTAAGATGGGGTCCCCTGGTCCTCTGCTAAGACAAGTCAAATGATTAAGATGCAGCATGGGTCCTTGGCTAAGAAACAGCACATGGCTAAGATGCAGCCCCTGGTCCTCTGCTTCGACAGAGCACATGGCTCAGATGCCGTCCCCTGATGTTCTGTTAAGACACAGCACCTGGCTACGATGCAGCCCCTGATCCTGTGCTGAGACATAGCACATGTCTAGGATGTAGGGTCCTGGTCCCTGTTAAGACACAGCACATGGCTAATATGTGGTTTCTGGACCTGTGCTAAAACAGATCACGTGGCTAAGATGCAGACCCTACTATATTCCTTCCTTCTCTCTCCCTCTCCTCTTTCTCTCTCCCTTTATCCTTGTTTTTCATAATGCTAGGGACCTAAACCAAGACCTCTACTACAGAGCTACAATTGTATTTATCATATTTTTCCATTTTAAATAGTCTTTAATTTTTAGAGAAAATTTAGAAAAATTGAATAGGAAGAATAGATTTTCCAAAATTTTCTACCACTCATATTTGTGACCTCCCCATTATCATCCTCTCCTCAAAGAATGACACGTTTTTGACATGTTCTTTTTACTTAATTTTATTGGCAAGGTGATGTACAGAGGGGTTATAGTTACTTACGTAAAGTAATGAGTACATTACTTGTCAACACGTTTCCTATTAGGATTCCTGCATACCTTACAATCACAGGCATATTGCACCACAGAATTTTTTAATTGTATAGATGGTATGTATGAATCCTAATCTTTGCCTGCCACGTAGCTAGGATTCTAGGCATGAGCCATGATTCCTAGGCCCTTTCTAAGATTCCTAATACTAGGACATGTATCTAGTATTTAGCTCTCATTGGCAGCGAGACAAAAGATGTCAGCTAGGTGTGACTGCATAATGAAAAGAAAATCATGTTTTGCTATCATATGTTTAGATATTTCATTTTATTTATTTATTTACCTATTTTTACCAGTCCCGGGGCTGGAACTCAAGGCCTGAGCACTGTCACCCTCTTTTTTTTTGCTCAAGGCTGACACTCTGCCACTTGAGCCACAGAGCGACTTTTGGCTGTTTTCTGTATGTGTTGTGTTGTGCTGGGGAATAGATCCCAGGGCTTTATGTATACAAGTCAAGCACTCTATCACTAGGCCATATTCCCAGCCCCTGTCTTAGATAGTTTAATTTCTTGCTTTGGAAATATAAAACAGAGATAGATAAATCTTAATCCCAGAGTGTGGTCACCAGCCAATGACCACTGCCACTCCCGACCTTGCCCTTTCTGCCTCTTGCTCAGTCCTGCTGCAAGGAGAGACATGGGTGCCATTCAGAAGAGGGCCAGGTAGGCTACACATGAGGTACAGGGAGATGTGAACAAAGGAGGCTGGCTTTAGCTGGACTGTGATGAGGACTTCTTCTTCTTCTTCTTCTTCTTCTTCTTCTTCTTCTTCTTCTTCTTCTTCTTCTTCTTCTTCTTCTTCTTCTTCTTCTTCTCTCTCTCCTCTCTCCTCCTCCTCCTCCTCCTCCTCCTCCTCCTCCTCCTCCTCCTCCTCCTCCTCCTCCTCCTCCTCCTCCTCCTCCTCCTCTTCCTCCTCCTCCTCCTTTTTAAAGAAGGTGCTGACTGGAGCTGAGTACCTCAGCTGGAAAAGAACTGAGACTAGGCTAGCCCAGGACACTTTTTTCCGGGAGTCTGTGAATGAAGAGAAGGAATGGTATCCTTAGCCTACAGTGGGCTGTCAGATGCAAAGGAACAGCAAGGGCAAAGGCAGAGTCTCCCTTCTCAGGCACTCTCAGCTCCCACTCTGCAGGACCATCAGGAACTGGGAACCTGGCTTTCCTGGCTGGAGAAGGGCTGCTTCTCTGGAGGCTCTCCCCAGAGTGCTCTGCAGAGTGTCCCTTCCTGGCTGGGAGGCCTCCCTAACCATGGAAACTTCAATTCCTTGAACTCTGAGTACCATCACTTCTTTTCTCTGAAAGCTTCATCAGAGAAGCCCTAAAACAGCTGCCACTGCAGAGGTGACTGCAGCCTGACTTTCCCACCCACTGAGCACTCTCCTCTGACTCCTCCAAATGAACCCTGAAACACAACTCATGAGTGAAATAAAAGAAAAATAGCTTCTGTATGAATTGCTTTCACTTCATGACCATTTATCCCAAATCCCTTTTGTAAAGAGGTATCTATCAGGAAGTACTAGTTTCCTAAAGGTTGAGCTCAATATATGACTCAGTTTCCCTTCCAGTTTTTTTTACTGATTGCCCTTGTGAAGGATTTTTCCTAGACAATTTTGTGTGGCATATGTTAGCAATTAAGCTGAGTAAAACAAGGAGTAATTTACAGGTGACAAGATGAATTAAAAGTCATGGAAATACAGACATGGTAATATATTTTTAGTCCAAGCACTTGGGAAGCTGAGGCAAGAGGAGTTGGAGGCAAGTCTGAGAAACACGCAAAGCAATTCCATCTCTTATTAAACATAGACTCCATCTGCTACAAATGTCCAACTGAATGCAAAAACCTAAAGATTTGTTGTATATGTTTATCATGAAAGAAAGAAAATAGCAAAATGGAGGGTAATCCCAGCTACTTAAAGGTGGAGACAAGAGGATATGGTCTCATTAAGCCCCATGGAAAAGTGTGAGAGCCCTGTCTGATCATAAATATTTAAAAAACATTGGAGGGAGGCTGGGAATATGGCCTAGTGGTAAAGTGCTCGCCTCGTATACATGAAGCCCTGGGTTCGATTCCCCAGCACCACGTATATGGAAAACGGCCAGAAGGGGCACTGTGGCAGAGTGCTAAGCCTTGAGCGGGAAGAAGCCAGGGACAGTGCTCAGTCCCTGAGTGCAAAGCCCAGGACTGGCCAAAAAAAAAAAAAAAAAGTGGCACTGTGGCTCAATTGGTAGAGTGCTAGCCTTGAGCAAAAAGAAGCCAAGGACAGTGCTCAGGCCCTGAGTCCATGCCCCAGGACTGGAAACAAAAACAAAACAAAACATAAAAAGCATTGGAGGAAAGAGTGGGGGGAGGGGTGACATTGTGCAAAAAATGTCCTCTTAGCTGTGCATTGGTGGCTCATGCTTGTAATTCTAGCTTGCTCAACATCTCAAACTTAGTATGCTTATAAAAATTCATGTGACTATTTTGAATTGAATTTAGGTTTTACAAGCTAATATTCCAAGCTTGCTGAAACCTGTGAAACAGCTGTTGTGAATTATTCCATCCAGTGAGACACGTGACTTTCACATTAACAATTTAGCTGCTGATATTTCCAGCCAACTTCCACTACCATATCATGTCAAAGAATCCTGAATCCTTGTTTGGAAATCTTCAATGCCTTGAAATGTTGTTAGGTTCATATTACTCAGCACCTCAAATAGTGATTATATAATAGTTCAATCAAGTTACAACCACTAATATTTAGAAGCTGATACTGCCAGGTAGCGTCTATAGGCATATTGGGTAAAAGAAACTGGAATTCTTCTTCTCAAGACTTCAGGTTAGGGCTGGGGATATGGCCTAGTGGCAAGAGTGCTTGCCTCTTATACCTGAAGCCCTGGGCTCAATTTCCCATCACTACATATACAAAAAATGGCCAGAAGTGGCATTGTAGCGCAAGTGGCAGAGTGCTAGCCTTGAGCAAAAAGAAGCCAGGGACAGTGCTCAGGCCCTGAGTCGAAGCCCCAGGACTGGCAAAAAAAAAAATTTAAATTAAATTAAATTAAATTTACAAAATAAAATTTTAAAAAATGACTTCAGCCCAATGAATCACCTTTACATTCAAGATACTCAGAACCTCAAAGTATGCTCAAGTATGCTTGAATGTGTTCATTTGGCTAACATCAACCATTGAGACTATAGCAGCTGATATTACAAGTTGGCCACCATAGATCCATTTGGTTCAAAGCAGATCAATACAGCTTTTCTCAAAATTAGAACCCAGTTAATCACTAATGGATCCTTCTGCTCAACACCTCAAACTGAGTGAGACTGCAAGAAATCACACAGCTAATTTGAACCACTTAGGATTTGTAAGCTGATACTCTTGGTTGGCTGAAGCCTGCCAATTGAGTTGAAAGGAGACTGAAACAGCTGTTGTGAATTATTCCATCTGGTGAAAGGCTGTTAGCTTCACATTATATCCCACTTCAAACTGAGTGAAAGTGTATGAGTTCATTTGACTAGAAACAACTGTTTAGTATTTAGAGGCTGGTATTTCCAGTCATCTTCCATTAGCATATCAGGTGAAAGAAACCTAAATGTTTGTACTGAAATCTTTAATGCAATAAAATGCTCTTAGGTGCATGTTGCTCAGCACTTCAAATTGAATAATTTTGTAATAATTCAGTCAGCTAACATGAACATTTTAGTATTGAGAAGCTGATTTTGCCAGTCAGCTTAATAGGTGTATGAGGTAAAAGAAGTCTGAATCCTTTACCTGAAGACTACAAGCCAGCAAAAATGCTCTTGAGTTCAAGTTACTTAGTACCTCACACTGAATGATTTTGTCCTAGTGGAATTGTCTAACATCAACCATTTGCTGTTTCAAAGTTGATATTGCCAGGTAGTTTCCATAGGCATAATAGGCAAAAGAAACAACCTGAAGCCAGTGAAATACCATTGGTTCACATTGTTCAAAACCAAGTGATCTTGAAAGCATTCTTTCAGTGAAGACAGACTGTTTAGAATTTAGAAGATGATATTCCAAGTTAGCCACCATGACTCCATTCACGCCAAAGCAGTTTGATACAGCTTTTTGCAATAAGATGACACAGGGAAACACTATGGACTTCTCTTGCTCAACCCCCTAAAGTGAGAGAGCTGTTGTGGCTACTTTGAATGAATTAGCAATCATAGGCTGATATTCCGTGTTCGCTGAAACCAAGCAATTAAGTTGAAGTGACACTGAAACAGTAATTAAGCATTATTCCAGTCATTACAACATTGTGAACTTCACATTATTCCAGACTTCAAATTGAGTGAAAGTGTAAGAGTTCTGTTGGCTAACAACAAATGTTTAGTATTTAGAGAATGATACAGGCCTACGTAGAGATAACCTTAACCATATGCAAAAAAACCCTCTAAGATGCCAAATTGTAACAGAAAGTAAAGTACTGTAGTTTCTTTTAAATTTCACATGTATTTTGCTTCTGGTTGTTTCTACAGAAGTCATTTCTACCCTAAAGCTTACCCTTCCCTAACATTAACCCTAACCTGAACTCAAAAACTCGGCCTAACCATACCTAATGACCTGTGAATTCTATAGGAGAAAAAAGAAAAAACTTTTTTTATATCCTTCTGATATGAATGCACTTGATTCTTGTTAAAAATATATATTGAAATGAACTCCATGAAATGGAAGTAAGACTCCTTTTTGTTGTTGTTTCGATTTTCTTTTCATTTTGTCTTCTTTGTTCAGTTAGCTGTCTTTGGAAGGGTGAGTGGGTCTCAGAAATGAAGGGACAAAGAGGAAACAAATGCAGCAATGATACTCACTAGACACTATGTTGAAGATGAGCCACACAACTTGTGGGTAGAGACAGGAGGGAAAAACTGGGAGTGAAGAAAGGGGTGATGCTGTCCCAAAAGAAACGTCCTCCTTACCTCACTATAACCTGACTGTACATCACCATTATAATAATAGTTTAAAAAAAAAAACCAACTAACTTCTAGAAATTTGGAAGTGCAGCTGTGGGTCAAATGTTAGTCTTCAGCAAAAGGAGCTCAGGGACACAGCTTACTAAGTAGGCAAGAATTTCTCAGTTTCCTTAGAAATGGCAGAGTTGATAGAAAAATTATATTCTTTCCTGAAAGCAGACCGTCAAACTGAATGTGCTGCTTCTCCTCCTCTGACTCCAGCTCAACTATAATCTTGACTAGAAAACTAAGGATTAATCTCTACCAGCAGTCCATGGTCCATTTGTAAAGCTAGCTCTTGAATTGACCAGGTGAGAAGAGTCTCTCATAGTAAGAACAATCAGTTGCTTTCAACAGAATGACCTCCTAAAGAACTGTGTTAGGCGGGGATTGTGGCTTAGCAGTAGAGTGCTCGCCTAGCATGCATTAAACCCTAGATTTGATTCCTCAAGCACCACATAAACACAAAAAGCCACAAGTGGTCCTGTGGTTCGAGTGGTAGAGTGCTAGCCTTGGTCAAAAGACACTCAGGGACAGCATCTATCCAGGCCTTGAGTTCAAGCCCCAGGACTGTCAGGGGAAAAAAAAGAACTCTGTCAAAGGCACCTAATATCCATATTCTAGTAATTAAGCCACTAGAGGTCTAACAAAAATAATTTCTCTGAGAAAAGGAACTTAAGGGCTTCATGGAACATATTCCTTAGCAGACTGAGAAATTGACAAACTATTAATTTGATTATTTTCCACTAGTTATCTTCTCATCCCAAATTCACCATTCTTCCTTCCTTCATGGAGTTTGAAGTATTTGAGCTGATCCTCTGGCTTTGCTGATGTTGTCACAAACCCCAAATACCTGCCTAAATGTGGACTCCCTTTATTAGGCATGGATATATGGGTCACTCTACAGCCTCATTAGTTTTAGCAGGGACTTTCACCATATTGGTGCTGTCTTGAAGTCAGTTGATGAAATGAGTGTATTAATCACCTGTGGGTGAGCAAACCTTCCTCCCAAGGAAAGCAGGTATAACAATTGAGAGCTACATTTTTCATTGTAATTTAGATAAGAGTAAATACTCAGATAACACCCTTTATATATTTGGTTTTTTTGACCAACTAATAAGGAATCATCTTTGTTGTATCTAAAAAATACATTTTTCTTGATACCAATTGTAAAGATTACACAGAGACACCCTTCCATCTTTCCTAAAATGATGGATTATTGGTGGGAGTGCATTTCCCACATTTATGAAGGTTTGACACTGATGGGTTTATGGGATTTACTCCTTGCCTTTTAACTCCCTTCTTGTTTTTCTTTTTCCAGAAATGTTTTTATTATTCACAGAAAAACACATAAATAAGAAAAACTAAAACCCTCAAAGCATGACCAGGCCCTGGTGGCTCACAGCTGTAATGCTAATTACTCAGGAGGCTGAGATCTGAACATCATGGTTCAAAGTCAGGTCAGGAAAGTCCATGAGACTGTTATTTCCAACTAACCCTCAAAATGCTGCAAGTGGAGCTAATATTCAAGTGGTACAGCAGTATCCTTGATCCAGGAAGCTCAGGGAAAGTTCTCAGCCCTGAGTTTAATCCCCATGATAAAGCATAGAGAATATAGAGAATTATACAAAAAGAAAGACTCTACCAAGTAACTAAAGCAGAGATGAACTCCCTGTCCTCCAGCCCAGAAGATAGAAAGTGCAGAGCTTCCACGCAGGATGTCCATTTTGGACATGTGCCACGTGTGGCTGCATAATTAAAGAGCAGAGCATGAGAAAAACGAAGAGTTCCTCTTCAAAGTATCACAGTAGCTACAGGTTGTGTTGTCACCATGCTGAATGAAGGACTGACTTACAGGCAAGGTACCAAGTGACTGGCAGGTTATGCATCCAACTCTGACAGTGGCACTCAGTCTGGGTGTCAACCTGGTTTAGCCTTAAAGTTTTCTGAAGAATGCTTCCCCTTACATCCTTCTTATTCTAGTCCTGGTATTGAAACTGAATGTCTTGCACTGACTCAGCTTGCCTTGGTGCTCTAACTCTTGAAAAATGCCTCTGGCTTGGCCTTTAGCTGGTTATCTTGGAGACAGAGTCTCCTGGACTTTCTTGCCTAGGCTGCTTTTGAGCTGTTATTCTCCAGATCTCAGTCTGTTCACTATATAGGATGACAAGCCTGAGCCATCATGCGATGACACACCAATGGAAATGAAATCACACAAGTGATTGTACTTTAATGTGCGATATTGAGGGTTGGTTAGTCTTTTCACACAGGTGTACAACAGTTCTGAGCTCAACCCTCCTGGTGGTCAGCACTGCGATAACAGCAGGGATCATTTTTTTTAATTGGACTGATATTTTATATTATTGCAAGAGTTAAATATATATATATTGTGTAAGAATCTTATAACAAACAACACTGGAAGTATTTTCTTTTTTCCCCTGGTGTGAGGCAGGCAAGGGGAAACAGATGAAATGGGGAGGTGGCCTGGGAAGGTGGTGGGGCTTGGCAAGGGCATTGCCCCAAACTGGAATCCAGGACTCCTTTTGAATAAAGTGAAGACTGCGGCACTACAAGGAAGGCAGAAATAAGGAAAAAAGCCACACTACTTATTTCAAAGCTTTGGATATGCTGCTAAGTCAAGGATGATGAGTACTGGACCTGAAGGCTAAATGGAGCCTCTATTTTCTTTTTGCATTTGCCATTGTCAGAACTGGAACAGAAATTTAGAATGCACAGTGTGGCAACAATTTCTAGCAAAAGGCTTCATCGCTGTAAAATAAAATGGGCCATCTTAAGGACAAGACACTGTGTGAGTTCCCTGTGCTTCAGAGAAACCATCCACTCAACTTGGAATCCAGATCCAAGCACAGTGGACATTAAAGCAGGGGAGACATTGTAAAGCCATGAGGTCTTAGTTTGCAAATGAGAAGGTGCTGCTATTGTATGGCACAGTGGGCCAATCTACAATGGCACACAGTATGTAGAAGATCAAGTTCCCCATATTTAAGTATATACCAACTCAGATTTTAATTACATACCATGCTTTAATTATGTACCAACTCATGTTTTCTTGCAAGAAATGTGGAGAAATCTTGCTGAACACAGGCTTTGAACTCAAGCCTCAGGACTGGTACCAAAAAAGTAATGAAAGGAAAGAAAATGGGAGGATCTGGTAAAACAACAACAAGAACATCAACCACAACTAAACCCACCAGACTTCTGTTTTTCCCACCTAGGAAAACATTACACTAGTAAATCATTGACCCTGGCTCCACATTGTCATGGGTCTTGGGACAATAACTGTTTCCAAGGAAAAAATGACCCTGCACAAAAGCATAAATGAAAGTGTAGTCCGTTCAGGAGAGGATTCCAATGGTGTAACTTCTATGAACAACTGAATAGAGTGACAAGGGTGGAATGCTGATGTCAAGGGAAGGGGTTAGACACACAAAGAGAGGAAGAAGGGTGGGCAAATGCAGTCATAATAGTTCATGTGAATGTGTGAAAATGGAATTGGAAAAATTGAGGTGATGGGGTTTTGCAAAGAAAAAGGTTGACATTTATCAATCTTACATTGTACTCATAACCTAGGGTGTGGGTTTTAACCCATTTGTACATCAACTTAATATAATAGTAATAATAATAATAAATATAGTGGTGTGTTGTACTCATAAACTGATATGTACTCATAAACTGAATTGAAATGCTTTCTACAACTACTTAGAGATTCGCGTTTAATTTTAAAAAAATTCATTATTGAGATGAGCACCAGTGGTTCATGCCTGTAATCATAGCTACTCAGGATGCTGAGATCTGAATTTCCCTGCCTCATATCCTTCCTTTCTCCTTTGAAATTATAATATTGTCATTATTTATCACAGCCTACTTTAATATTCTTTTTTTTTTTTTTTTTTTTGCCAGTCCTGGGTCTTGGACTCAGGGCCTGAGCACTGTCCCTGGCTTCTTTTTTTTGCTCAAGGCTAGCACTCTGCCACTTGAGCCACAGCGCCGCTTCTGGCCGTTTTCTGTATATGTGGTGCTGGGGAATCGAACCTAGGGCCTCGTGTATCCGAGGCAGGCACTCTTGCCACTAGGCCATATCCCCAGCCCTACTTTAATATTCTTGAACACACATTTTACTGACTAC